>NW_024068165.1:0-216051 GCF_009389715.1 Phoenix dactylifera
GGCGAAGTCGTCCCCAAGGCAGCGGAGTCGTCCCCATGCAAAAAGCGCAAACAAGCCGAGACGTCCCCGTAAAGTGCCGAAGCGACCCTCTCAGAAAAACAGAAAAACAAGGATTCAAACCGTTCATCATCGGAGTCGTCCCCGTAAAGCGCCGAGTCGACCCCAAACAACGTCAAAAGTAAAATCTTACAGCCGAGACGTCTCGCGTTGAAGCGGAGACGTCTCCGAAGCGCCTGGGACGCGACTGACAACTTTTTCAGGTTTGGTTTGAATTTCAAACTCCCTTAACTTTATCTCTAACGGCTATATTTGCTTTTTGGGCTATAAAAGGGAGCTCTTAAGTGCTTTCCAATAACTTCTGACCAACCCCAACACAAGATCATTCAAGAGAGAAGAAAGAAAAAGAGATTCAAGGGAGTTAGTGCATTCAAGTGAAGAAATCAAGTGCCTTCAAGCTTCCCAAGTGATTTCGTGCTCAACTACTCTCTTCCGCTAGGCATTCAAAGCTCACATTCAAGCCAACGCGATCCACATCGGAAGAACCACCATTTCCCACGCTTCCAACGGCTAAAAGGGTTCTTCCGGGTTCTATTACTTCTCACTGTTTTATTTGCTTCTTGAGAGCTTTTAAATCCTTGTAAAACTTTTTCAATATTGTGCTTGTTCCAGTCAAGGGACTTGGAACAAGGGAAAGGCGTCCCAAGCCTAGGTGAAATTGAGGGTTATAGGGTTCGTTGTTAGCCCGGTGTAAAACAACGAGTTGGGTAGTGCACTCGCAAAACTACCGGACTGTAATCTTGGATTATAGTGAAAATTCCCAAAGGTGCTTTGGGGAGTGGATGTAGGAGCAGTGGAAGCTCCGAACCACTATAAAACCTTGTGTTTGCGATTGATTGTTCTCATACCTCTATCTTTACTTTAGTTCATACATTTGTGTGTTTTATTTTTAATTAGGCAAAAAGTTTTAAAACACCCAATTCACCCCCCTCTTGGGTGACCATCTCTGGGCAACAAGATAAACATCCTAGCAGGTGTTGCAAACCTTAGCTCCTGATTCGAATTGGATTCGAATCTGATTCGAATTGGATTCGAATCTGATTCGAATTGGATTTGAATCTGATTCTTAATTGATCTAATTTGATTAGATCATATTCTAATATGGGTTAGCCAAGAGTTGGCACCTAATTGGCTTGGTTTGAGTCTAATTGGATTAGATTTGATAAATCATTTAATTTTGACCGTTGGATCAACATTTGGATGAAGAGAAGGATCAAATGGATGGCGCCATGGATTAGAGCCATTGGATCTTCATCATGGGATGATGGGAGATCATGATCTCGTGATGGATCTCATCTGGAGGCGTGATAGTGAAAAATACATGAAGGGAAAAGAGAGGATAGCGTGAGATTTTAAATGGATAAGGATGAATCTTCCTTTGATCTTATCCATTTGATCTCTCTCTCTCTTCATCACGCCTAAGGGATATATGGCGCCTTCTTTCATGGCCTTTGGATCATCATCAACCCTTAATGAATGGATAAGGTTGGTTCTTATTTTTCATGCGTGAGAAGAAGTGAAGAAAGGGAAGAGTATGGCGCATTTCATGAAGAGGTGCTTAGGGAATCAAGCGCCATATCATAAGCGCTTGATCTTATCCTAACCACTTTTGATACGCCTCTCCCTATTTTTGTGGCGCCTTCTCTCCTCTTATCACGCCCCATCTGAAGGATGTGTGGATAGGATGCATCCTTTGGTGATGCATCCCCACGCCATCTATAAATAGGAATGCTCCCGGTGTTTTCTAATCATCGGAAATCAATCCAACTCTCTCTCTCTCTTATCCCTTCTTTCTTACATTAGTTTCTTTCTTTCTAACATTGCTTCTAGTGTGTCCTAAGCCAAGACAAGGTGGTCTTCCTTAGGACAAAAGGATTAGAAGTGATTTTAGAAGGCTAAAGAAAAATAGAAAGGAAGGAAAGCAAGCCATTAGAGTTCTTTAGAAGAATTCTGCATTAAGGATCAAAAGTCTTTGGAGCTAAAGTCTTGATCAAGTTTTCGTGTGGATCACCATTGGAGGGCGGACACTTGGACGCCTCGTGGAGATTGTACACTTTGGATTAGCGTTTGAGGTATTCTACTAATTCTGCATTTATTTTATATTATTTGATTGTAATCATTAAGGTGATCTAGGCTTAAACAGAACCAGATTAGATTCGAATGATTCATCCGAGCTAGGTCCCAATGGCTTTGACTCGATTAACAGGAGCTCTACATTTCATGCATAGGGACTTTATTAAGAAAATTTTTAAAATCCCTAGCTTCCGCTGCCCATTATGACATGCTAGAACCCTACAGTGGTATCAGAGCCATCCTTAATTGGTTCAATCAAATAATAATGCATGATGTATGATTATTAATTTACTATGAGATAGTAATGTCATATGCTTAATGAAATGCTGAAATATATGATTCATATATGGTATGATATGTAATAAAATGTCATGATATGAAATTTTCCATATGAAGATATGTTGAAGCATGTTAATTAATTGCTTATGATTTACACATGCTACGAGATAGCTATGATGCATAATAGCTTATTTTAGATATGTTAAATATATGTTACAATTAAAGAATGTGCTAGAGACTAGTAAGCCCTCAATAAAAAAATTATATTAAGTCATAGTGTTGAAAAACTTTGAGCTAACCCATTCTAGAACAATTAATCTAATTGGTGTCTAAGGAAAGCACTAAAGGTGGTTACTTAATTAGGACCTTACTCTCTAAGTAAGGGGAGCCTCCCACCTGCTTACCTGGCCAATTGTTTGATTGCCTATTATGGATAAGCTTAATATTGATATAACACTATTAATAGCCTTCCTTCATGCCTCGATATTATTATGTCAAGATCCATGCTAGT
Source organism: Phoenix dactylifera (assembly GCF_009389715.1). NCBI lineage: Eukaryota > Viridiplantae > Streptophyta > Magnoliopsida > Arecales > Arecaceae > Phoenix > Phoenix dactylifera. The sequence continues at coordinate 2,921 of NW_024068165.1, forward strand.
TTGTTGTGCTAACACAAGACTTGCAATGGGGACTGATGTTATACTGTCTTGGTGCATTAAGATGCTTATGGCATATTTTAATATATTGCCTTGTTGTGCAACCACAAGGGCAATATTATTCGAATATGACTATATGAAAATGAAGGATTTGACTTAACTAAAATATTATTGTTTGTTGTGCCAACACAAGGCAATAAGTATTTTAAGAGGACAAGATAAAGTTGAGAATTGCATGAGATGCAATTGGAAAGAGTTTCCTACCTTTGAACTCATAAGAGTTTGTTGTATAAACACAAGGCTTTTTATGATGAATTAGGATCTCAACCCTACTAAGAAAAATTATATTTTCACGTTTATCATAGGAGAGGGCTATGATATTCGATAAAAATAGTAGGAGACAAATTAGATTAAAGTCCTTATCTAGTTGCAAACATGTCATCATGATTGGTCTGCTTATATTAGTTATGTTCTTGCATATGTAGAATTATTAAATGGCTTCTTCACTTTCACTAAGAGGCATCTTAGATGCCAACAAGTTGACCGGACCAAACTATGTGGACTGGTTGAGGAATTTAAAGATAGTACTCACTCAGGAGAAAATTTTCTATATACTTGAAACCCCTGATCTTGGAGATCTAGGGGATGATGCTACAGAAGAGGAGGTTGCCACACATAAGATGTGGAAAAATGACAGTTTGACTGTCAAATGTATCATACTTGCCTCTATGAGCAATGAATTACAGAGGCAACATGAAAGCATGGAAACTCAATCCATACTTCTCAATTTAAAAGAGTTGTATTGAGAACAAAGCAGGACTGCTAGGTATGAGATATCTAAGCAGTTGTTTCGTGCTAGAATGAATGAAGGAACTCCAGTGCAAAACCATGTTCTTATGGTTATAGACTTAATCACCAGATTAAGTCAATTAGGTTTTGCTATGGATAGTGAGCTCAGTCAGGATTTGATTCTGCAATCACTGCCTGATTCATTCTCTCAGTTTGTTGTGAACTTTCACATGAACAAGCTGAACACCTCCCTGCCCGAGCTGTTAAATATGCTCAAAACAGCTGAAGGCCATATTAAGAAGGATAAAGGTCCACTCCTTATAAATAGCACCTCTAAGAGGAAATCGGGAAATAAGGGTTCTAAGAAACGATTGAACCCCAAGAGTAGCATCAAAAAGAAAAAAGGAAAGAAAAACTCCGGATCAAGTACCTGTTTTCATTGCGGCAAAGCTGGCCACTGGAAAAGGAATTGCAAGAGTTTTCTTGCAAGTATGAAGACCGATGCAAGAGTTGCATCAAAAGGTATGTTTATGTTACATGCCAACTTGTCATTAAGTTCTTCAAATTCAAATTCATGGGTATTGGATACCGGCTGTGGTTTTCACATTTGCAAATCTTTGCATGGACTACAGAAAATTAAAATTTTGAAGAAAGGTGACTTCGAGCTGTATGGCGCTGGAGGAGAGTCCATCCAGGCTGAAGCTGTTGGAACCTACAACTTGGAGTTGCCTTCGGAAGAGCTCCTACAATTAGAAGATTGTTATTATATGCCCAAAATTATTAGAAATGTAATTTCCATTCCTTTGTTGTTAAAGAAAGGATTTGAAATTAATGGAAAGGACAATGGTTGCTCTATTTATTTTTCTAATAAGCATCTTTGCAATGGCATTATGGAAAATGTCTTCTTGTTTTATTACTTAATGACAATGTTTTTCATATTAATAAAAGCAATAAAAGAAAGAGAGAGGAAGTAAATAACACCCTTCTTTGGCATTGCCGACTTGGTCACATAAGTGAATCAAGAATCAACAAGTTATACAAAGAAGAGTTCTTTGATCCTTATGATTATGAATCATTAGAACTTGTGAATCTTGTCTTATGGGTAAAATGACTAAGTCTCCATTCACTGGACATGGAGAAAGGGCAAGTGAGTTATTAGGACTTATACATACAGATGTATGTGGTCCTATGACAACTCCAGCTAGAGGTGGATACTCTTACTTCATCACATTCACTGATGATTTATCAAGGTTCGGATATGTGTATCTTATGAAACATAAATCCGAAGCTTTTGATAAGTTTAAAGAGTATCAAAGTATGGTTGAAAAACAAACCGGAAAGTGTATTAAAATCCTTCGATCTGATCGAGGAGGTGAATACCTTTCTAGTGAGTTTTTAAATCATCTTAAAGAAAAGGGCATTCTCTCTGAATGGACACCTCCGTATACGCCACAATTAAATGGTGTAGCTGAACGGAGAAATCGTACTCTATTAGATATGGTAAGGTCCATGATGTGCTTTACTGATCTTCCTATTTCCTTCTGGGGTTTTGCCCTAGAGACTGCTGCACTAATATTAAACAGGGTACCTTCTAAGTCTGTACCTAGCACTCCATATGAGATATGGAGAGGAAAGAAGCCTAATCTTAAGTATCTTAAGATATGGGATTGTCAAGCTTATGTCAAAAGAAATTTTGGACACAAGCTAAGTGTTAGATCAGATAAATGTATTTTTGTAGGTTATCCTAAAGATAGTATAGGATACATCTTCTATCATCCTACCGAACAAAAAGTTTTTGTAGGTAGGCATGCCATTTTCTTAGAAAAAGAGTTTATCTTAGAAAAGGGCAAGGATAGGAAAATTGAACTTGAAGAAGTTCAAGACCTACAAATAGAAACACAAGAAATTCTTCAACCAGATGTACCCATTGATGAGGTACAACTACAACACACATCTCTTCTCCGAAGGTCAGATAGAGTGCGAAGAGCACCTGAGAGGTATGGGTTCATCATTGAGAATGATGAAGCCCACATTGTTCAGAATAATGATCCTCTGACCTATTCGGAAGCTGTCATGAGTAGTGACTCTGACAAATGGCTAGAAGCCATGAAATCCGAAATAGATTCTATGTATACCAACCAAGTATGGACTTTGGTTGATGCACCAGAGGGTGTAAACCCTATAGGTTGCAAATGGGTCTATAAGAAAAAGATTGGAGCAGATGGCCAAGTAGAAACCTACAAGGCTAGATTGGTGGCAAAAGGTTTCAGGCAAAAGCAAGGAATTGACTATGATGAAACTTTTTCACCAGTAGCTATGCTCAAATCTATTCGAATTTTGATTGCAATAGCTGCATACTATGATTATGAAATCTGGCAGATGGATGTCAAAACCGCCTTCCTTAATGGTTATCTTGAGGAAGAGGTTTACATGACACAGCCAGAAGGATTTGTCTCAAGTAAGAGAGCAAATCAAGTATGCAAGCTTAAGAGATCCATTTATGGATTAAAGCAAGCATCGAGGAGTTGGAACATCCATTTTGATACAACAGTCAAAGAGTTTGGTTTTATCAAAAATGTGGATGAACCATGTGTGTACAAGAAGACTAGTGGGAGTGCCATTGTCTTCTTAATATTGTATGTAGATGACATACTGATCATTGGAAATGATATTCCAATGCTACAATCGGTCAAGACTTGGCTGTCAAAAAGCTTTTCCATGAAAGACTTGGGAGAAGCATCCTATATACTTGGTATAAAGATCTATAGGGATAGATCTAAAAGGATGCTAGGCTTGTCCCAGTCTAGGTACATAGATAATGTGCTGAAAAGATTCAGCATGGAAGAAAGTAAAAGAGGTTATTTGCCTATGAGTCATGGCATACGTCTCTCTAAGAAGATGTCTCCTAAGACATCTGAAGAGAGGAATAGAATGAATTCTATTCCCTATGCTTCGGCAGTAGGATCGATTATGTATGCTATGCTATGTACTAGGCCTGATGTTGCTTATGCCTTAGGCATAACAAGTAGATTCCAGGCTGATCCAGGAGAGGATCATTGGATAGCTGTGAAAAATATTCTTAAGTACTTGAGAAGGACTAAAGATATTTTTCTAGTTTATGGAGGATCTGAGTTGAAACTAGAAGGATTTTCTGATTCTAGTTTTCAATCAGACCCAGATGATAGCAAGTCCACTTCAGGGTATGTCTTTACCCTAAATGGTGGTGCAGTGAGCTGAAAGAGTTCCAAACAGCAAACTGTAGCTGACTCAACTACTGAGGCAGAATACATTGCTGTAAGTGAAGCCGCTAAGGAAGCTGTCTGGATGAAGAAGTTCATCTCTGAGTTAGGAGTAGTTCCCGAGATTGCTGGACCAGTCCCAGTTTATTGTGATAACACTGGAGCTGTTGCTCAAGCGAAGGAACCAAGGTCTCATCACAAATTCAAGCACATTCTAAGACGCTTCCATCTTGTTCGAGAGACAAGACATAGTCATTGAACGAGTAGACACCAAGAACAACCTAGCAGACCCGTTCACTAAAGCTCTACCACAACAGCAGTTCGATCGCCACCTCGATTGTATGGGCATAAAATATAAGAGCGATTGGCTTTAGTGCAAGTGGGAGATTGAAAGAGTAGATGCCCTACAAGCCAATCGCAATATATATTGCGAAGGGTTTTTCTTTTGATTTGTCCAAATCATGTACATGACATTTAAATATGAATAAAGGCATTATATTTTATCATATGCTGTTGATTATATGTATGATAAACTCCTTAGATTAGGGCAATGGTTTTAAGACTATGATGAGATCATACTAGTGAGACTTAAAATCCTAAAATTCTAATCTTAAATATTCCCAGTCATTGGTACATTGAGTTGGGGATCAATGATTACCGGAAAGACTGGCATGTCTTATGTATGCTCGATGCAGAGGATGATTGATCTCACAATCATTTGTGTGGAGACACTAATACAAAGATATGGGTGCTCATTAGAAGAATGAGTTCACTGAATTGACCTACAAAGAGAAATTTTATGAAGTCTTACTTACATGTCAAAAGATGATTCTCTTAGTGGGAGTTGTGCAACTGATCCTTTGACCTGAGATCACCATTGGAGGGCGGACACTTTGACCGGATCCATGTTCTCCTCCTCTTCCAAAGCTTCCAGATTTCCTTTGTTTCTTGCCATCAAGGAGCCACCTCACAGCTGCCATTCCGGATTTCACGCAAGTGAAGATCCCCAGCATCAATCCGCCTGTCTCAGCCTCCCATCTCATCTTCTTCCGTCCGCACGTCAACCTCCCGAAATCCCGGGCGGCCACCATCCGGATTTCGTGCCCGTCCGCCCTCTCCTTCCTCGCGTCTACCCTCTTCACGCTCCCAGCTGTGATTCAAGACGTGATCCAACCATTTCCTTCCGTCCGTGTTTCAGCATCCTCCACGATCGGCTGCCCGTAATTCTTCCCCCAGATCCATGACACATCCGGATCAAATCCCAGTTTCCTGCGATCCAGCCCCCACCACATCCGTGATCAATTTCCTTCCTGAATCCACGCCAGCCTCCTTCGCATCCAAGCACCCATGGTGCTCTTCATCCGGATCCACCTCACGAGATTCCGCGCCCGTTTCTCCTCCTCTCCATGCGCAATCATGGGCTTCAAGGCACGGGCGATCTATAAAAAGGGGAGAACGAGAGGAGGAGAAAGGGAGCTCTTGGTTGGGGCTAAGATACAGAGGAGGTGGGCGGCTAGTTCAATAGAAAAAAATAGGGGAACCTCTGTTTTCCGAGAAAAAGGAAATAAAGAAAAAAAAGAGTATTTTATTTTATTTGTTTTGGGAGTTCCACCGAGGGGGAGCCATGCTATATTTTCTTTTCTTATTTTCTTGTTTTTGCAGAAGAAAAGAAGAGGGAGTTTCTTGTTATTTCTTACTTTCTTTGTAGAAGAAAAGAAGCATTAGGCTTCCAATCTTCCTTTTTATTTTTGTAATTAGTTTTCTTTTTATGAAATCAAGCAATTTTCTTTCATGCAATCCATGTTCTAGGTTCAGTTTAATTTTCACTTTTTATGCAATCTTTTAATTTTTTTTTATGCAATTTATGTTCCACGCTTCAATCTTCTTAGTTTCATCTATTTTAATTTATGCCAAAGCTCTTCTTTGATTAATTAAATATATAAATATTTTTCGAATCTAAGTACCTGTCTTTTAGTTAATTTCAATTAGAAAATATTCTCTGGTAGACCAGAGAATAATTCAACATCCCCGACGTAATGCTTTGCTTTTATTATTCAAAAATCGATTTTGAATCCGAGTGAATGTTTTAATTTTTATGCAACTCCAATCGCCTCTCTGTGGATCGATCTCTTACGACCACTATTCTTCGAGAAGAAAAGGTAAGAGTATAATTAAATTAAATTTTGTTTGTCGGTTCTAACAACAATCTGTTTAGCGTATTTTTAGGTAAACAAAAATCGGACAACAAAATTTTGGCACCGTTGCTGGGGATCGAAATTTGAAATTTTATTATTTTTAGTTAATAATTTCGTAGTTATTAAATTTTAAAATTTGAAATTCGAAATTTAAATTTTAAAATAATTTTTTTAAAAAAAATTCAAAAAAATAAAAATTTTAAATTTTTTTTAAAATTCTAAAATTTAAAAATTTAAATTCAAAATTTGAATTCTGAAATTCGAAATTTGAAATTTTCAAAAAAAATGCTAGTAATTGATAGGGCTCAATCCCCCGAGGTTATCATACCTCTATTGGGGCTCCTCACAGAGTAATCTCTAGAGCTTATTCAACGAGCATTCGGAGATTGACTGACGCATAAGGATTAATTTTTAGTTTACATTCAAGTTATTCCTATTTAAAAATTTAAATTAAAAAAACATAAAATTAAAAATAAAAAAAATTAAATTTTTTTTTGCTTGCTCATTTAATCAGTACAACCTAATGACATTCCATAAACTTTAAAAAAATTTATTGAATATTTGCTGCATTTAGTATTAAGCATTTGCATAAAATAATTTAAGGGCAAAATCCATTAAAAAGATAAGGTTGGAAAGTCATTACCTATTCTTAGCCCAAAAATCACCACCTTGCATATATATCCTAAACTAAATTAAATTAAAATCAATTAGATGTTGGTCTTAGGGTTTTCGAGCTCAATTAGGCTCTTGGAAAGAAGTGGCTGAAAGCCACTCTAGTGAAAATTTAGTAATTTGTGATGTCTAGAAAAGTTTTACAACAGTGAGAACTGTTACGGGTATTGTGGTAACAGTGTATCCCTTCTGGCACCACCACATACCTCGGGACTTTTCTGGTCACTGGTTACTGGATCGCTTAACTGGTAAGCTCAAGCTTAATCTGAAAGGGAGATTAGGAGCTGTCTAATCTAGGAGAGAATTTCAGAAACTTTTTAACCTGATAAATCTCTGTGCAACTAGATTAAAAGCTACTAAACCTTCTTTAATCTCAAGATTAAAGAGCCAATCCATTATGTGGTGTTGATTGTGGTCATCTTGGTCTAGCCTTTCTTCTTCTCTTTTAGGATTTCGTTTAGGAGTCGAGTCTAATTAGTTGTGGATAATGTATGCATGGTAGAAGATCATTAAGGAGTAATTTAACACCATTTAACCCAGAGGTTGGAAAAAATTATCGTCACATCTGATGAATTATTGATCAACCACCAATCTCTACAATGGGCGATCATATTAGAACCTTGAATGAATTATTCGCTCCTGCATCCGCTAGTCCACCTACATGTAAATAACGCAGCGTAATTTGAAATTTGGGCTGCGACAATAAATATGCTACCCAAATTCCATGGTTTGAAAGTGAACAACCATACATTCATCTAAATAAATTCATGACAATTTGTCAAACTTTCAAAAATCAAAATTTAGATGAAGAAAGTGTAAAATTGAGATTATTCCCAATGACCTTAGAGGATCGAGCCGCGGCATGGCTATATTCTCTAGCTCCAAATTCCATCAACACATGGGAACAACTATCTAGGAAGTTCATGGCAAAATTTTACCCCATGATTAAAACAGAAAAAAATTAAGGATGCCATAAGAACTTTCAGAGGAAAATCTAAAGAAAAATTTTTCCAAATTTGGGAACGATTCCATGACTTGTTGGTCAAATGCCCACACCATGGGCTTGATAAGGCTGATCTGGTCCACTTCTTTTATAAAGGACTACTTCCGGCACATAGAAATATGATTGAGTCCATGCACAAGGGTAGGTTCATGAACCAAACCTCGGATCAAGCCTATGAAATTCTTGTTGACTTAGCCAAGAACGCCCAAAATTGGAGTAGCTATAGTGAGGAAGTAAATAGAGATGAGTTTGGGTCTAGAAAACCAGGTAATTATGAAATGAAAGCAGACCCAGATCTCAAAAATGTCATGTCCAATCTGGTGACTAAAATGAACAACTTAAGTAAAAAGTTTGATGCTTTCACTGTTTTCACTAGTTCGAGTAAAGAGTTAAATCCCATCATGAAAGTGGATCACGAGTCACATAATTTATGTGTCTTGTGTAACAGTTCAGAACATCTAGTGGAGTACTGCCCTAATCTGCCCACCATAAAGGTCGAGCAAGCAAATGCTCTAAATTCATATAGTGCCTTTAAGAAGCCCACTCCCAACTCGTTCAGCCCAGTTTACCATCCTGATAATAGGTTCCACCCAAATTTCTCATACAAGCAGAACAAACCTATTCAGCATCAAGGAGGTCTACCAGGTTTTCAGAATAACTTCTCCAGGATAGATCCATCACAAATGAACCAACTTTTGGTCCCATCTGTACCTCCTTATAATGCCCCTATCCTACAGCAACCTTCACCATTAGAAACTATGATGGCTAATATGATGAAACAACAAAAAGATTTTATCAAGCAACAACAACAGACCAATACAGCCCAAGCCCAGACTAACCAATTTCATACGCAAGCAATTGCAAAACTTGAGGTTAGTCTAAGCCAAATAGCAAACTCTCTAGGGGATTGGAAGAAAGGTGAACTACCTAGTCAACCAGTGCCTAACCCTAGTAGACAACAAAATCAAGGTCAGAGAGGTTAGTATCAAATCGATTCTAATGGAAATCCGATCTATGAAGTCCAGGCAATTACTACTTTAAGGTCTGGCAAGCAAGTGGACAATAAAGTCCAACTTCCTGAACACGTAAAAGAAAATAAGAATGAATCCAATAAGAACCCTATTCAAAAGAGAGATCAAGAACATGACAAAAAGGAAGAACCCATAAAAACATACAAACCTAAGGTTCCCTTTTTCAGTAGACTTCAGGACTCCAAGAAATAATCTAACTTTGATGAAATAATGAAAGTCTTTAAAACTGTTCAAATAAATATACCTTTTCTCAGACAAATTTCCTCCTATACAAAATTCTTGAAAGACCTCACCACGGTCAAAAGAAAAACCAGCATTCGTAGGCAAGCTGTTATGGCTGCACAAGCCTCATCTCTCATTCAATAACAGATTGCCCCAAAATTTAAAGACCCTGGTTGCCCCACCATTGAAATAAAAATAGGAGAGACGATCATCCAGAGAGCCCTATTAGATTTAGGAGCCAGTGTGAACCTACTTCCCTACTATGTGTACCAAAAGTTAGGTTTGGAGGAATTAAAGCCCACAAATATTACCCTTTCCTTAGCAGATAGGACGGTGAAGTATCCCAAGGGGATTGTAAAGGATATAATAGTGAAGGTAAACGAGTTTTACTATCCTGTGGACTTCGTTATCCTTGAGACTGAACCTGTAATACATCCAGTCAGTCACACACCTATAATTTTAGGTAGACCTTTCTTAGCCACAGCAAATGCTGTGATAAATTGTCGAAATGGCATGCTGAAGTTATCTTTTGGCAACATGAAAGTTGAGCTTAATATCTTCAACATAAGTAAACAACCACCAGACGATAAAGAAATCAATGAAGTTGACATGATTGAAAGTCTGGTCCAGGAGACTTTCTTACAAACTTATAGTAAGAACCCTTTAGAGGCTTACCTTGCCTATTCCGAGGAAGGGGTCGAGCATGCGCTCCCTAAATCAGTTCCCCTTATGAGTATAGATCGTCATCAGCCGACTATTCTTCCTCGGACTCTTTTAAAACCATTCTTAGATAATGGTTGAAAAAAAAAATAAATTTACATTTTGTCTGGCTGAAGACATAAAACTTAGTAGAGGCAACCCAACATATAAATATTATAAAAAAATAATAAAAAAATAATTAAATAATTAAATTTTTTTTACTAACATGCAGGTTTGGGGTTTTTACCCTAATTATCAATTTACCTACCAATATCAGGTAACTTCTCCTCTATCCTATTACTGCTTTAACATTGAGGACAATGTTAGATTTAGGTATGGGGGTGAGAATATTTTTGATTTTTCTGCCTAAAAAGATTTTTGTGTAAAAAAAGGGGGGGGGGATTTCAAATTTTTAACTCAAAATCTAATCTTTTTGGCTGTATAAATTAGGAATTGCTTTGACAATAGCTTGGAGTTAAGGAATATGATAGTAGTTCTAGCTTGAGTTTTCATCCCACCTATCTTCTGCTAACATGATAGAAGACGATTTAGCACCTACACGTAAGCACATGAATAGTGGGGTATGTAAACTTGCGACTAATATGAATACTTTTAATCTTCTGTATAATTTAAAGTTATATGTGTGATGAACACCTTATTAAAAAAATATATATATAAATAAAAAAAGGAAGAAAATAAAACGAGTTTATTTTAAGTCTTCTTACTGAGTAACCGAGCCTCTTGCCTGGCAAGCAGCGAGTGTTCGCGTAAAAAGGTGACGATGACTAAGATTAAACTCTGAGTGACTAATTCGGCCTTGGAGCCTAGTTGACTTGAGTTATTAAGCCTATTAGGATGTCTTTACACCTAGTGCCCTGAGCCATCTGGATCGGGAGTCATTGGCCTAACACTCGCTACATGGGTTATAGCTAGAAAGCTTAATAAGGCTAGATATTGCACAAGTCATTCTTCTTAGCATTCAGTCTGATTAAAAATAAATAAATAAATAAATTTGGGGTGTTCATTACCATTTAACTCTAGAAAGTCTTGAAAATTGGAGTGATAATGTTGAAAGTAAGTGAAAGCCACTCATTTATATGATACTATTTTTCACCTCACTACATTCTTGACTGTTAGCAGATAGATGGAGAGTAATGGAACTTGAGTTAAAATCTGCTTAAATATGATAGCAATAAGTCTTTATTGTTCTTGCAATTCTAGATTCATACAATAATACTTATTCAAATTTTGAATTAAACCTTAGAAATCCCTGACTAATGAAGTTTGTGGGTAACTTCACTGCAAACCCTCACGAGACAACACTCATCTACTAGGGTAACCTAGAGGTTTAACGGCTTGTTGCACGTGCTAAGTGCAATCGTAATGCTTTACGAAAGTGAGTATTTATTTTAGTTCATATATTTATATAATAATAATTAATACAAAAAAATAAAACTTTTGCACTCTCATTTTTTTTATTTTCGCACTAAATTGCTAGAGACTAGCAATAAGCTGGTTGGGGGGTGTGATGAGGGCACAAAAGTGCAATCATTATACCATCTTAATTAGTATTATAGCTAATCATTAATAATAAAATTAACTAATTAACGTTGTATTTGTGCTTGAGTGCAAGTAATCCAAGAAACCAATTAACATTGGGTTTGAGCCCAATGTCCGACAGTCCGAGCTCAAGTCAAGCCAGCATCTTCACGTGATGGAGCTCAGCCCGCGATGCAGCTAGCTTTCCAGAATCACTTTCCATCCACGCACTCGTTCCATGCATGTGGCTTCCAGATGCAACATCCCAAGCCATCCGTGAGGAGTTTTTGCAACACAACGGATCCCTTCATCCCGTCTCAGCACCAATTTGATCATGCCAGCCGCATGCCAGCTTCCATGCCAGGCCGTCCGCGTCTTCAGCGCGATCCACCCGTCCGCCTCTTCCGCATCAAAGCAGGCTCATTTCCTTCTCCGTTTCAACATCCCAACCGTCTGCATCTCCTCCCTTTTCGAGTGATCTCCATGATGCAACCAGATCTCTTCCGTCATCAATGTTCTTCAGCCTTCAATCCCAACGTGCTCCCAGAATTTTCCAGCGTCTGAGCCGCATCAAAATCCTAGCTTCCTTCCCCATCGCGTGAGCCCAAGCATTCAAGTCCAGCCGGTCCGTGCGATCACGGGAGACCCTAGCACCATTACAGACCAGCTCCGGCGCCCGGATCCACGTTCTCCTCCTCTTCCAAAGCTTTCGGATTTCCTCAGTTTCTTGCCATCAAGGAGCCACCTCACAGCTACCATTCCGAATTTCACGCAAGTGAAGATCCCCAGCATCAATCCGCCCGTCTCAGCCTCCCATCTCATCTTCTTCCGTCTACACGTCAACCTCCCGGAATCCCAGCGGCCACCATCCGGATTCCGTGCCCGTCCGCCCTCTCCTTCCTCGCGTCTACCCTCTTCACGCTCCCAGCCGTGATGCAAGCCGTGATCCAGCCATTTCCTTCCGTCTGTGTTTCAGCATTCTCCACGATCGGCTACCCGTGATTCTTCCCCCAGATCCGTGACGCATCCGGATCAAATCCCATCTTCCTGCGATCCAGCCTCCACCACGTCCGTGATCAATTTCCTCCTCGGATCCACGCCAGCCTCCTCCGCATCCAAGCACCCGCAACGCTCTTCATCCGGATCCACCTCCCGAGATCCCGCGCCCGTTTCTTCTCCTCTCCATGCGCAATCAAGGGCTTCAAGGCTTGGGCGATCTATAAGAAGGGGAGGACGAGAGGAGGAGAAAGGGAGCTCTCGGTTGGGGCCAAGATACAGAGGAGGTGGTCGGCTGGTTCAATAGAAAAAAAAAAAGGGGAACCTCTATTTTCCGAGAAGAAGGAAATAAAGAAAAAAAAGAGAGTATTTTATTTTATTTGTTTTGGGAGTTCCACCGAGGGGGAGCCATGCTCTATTTTCTTTTCTTATTTTCTTGTCATTTGCAGAAGAAAAGAAGATGGAGTTTCTTGTTATTTTTTACTTTCTTTGCAGAAGAAAAGAAGCATTAGGTTTCCAATCTTCCTTTTTTATTTTTGTAATTAGTTTTCTTTTTATGAAATCAAGCAATTTTCTTTCATGCAATCTATGTTCTAGCTTCAATTTAATTTCCACTTTTTATGCAATCTTTTAATTTTCTTTTATGCAATTTATGTTCCACGCTTCAATCTTCTTAGTTTCATCCATTTTAATTTATGCCAAAGCTCTTCTTTGATTAATTAAATATATAAATCCTTTTCGAATCTAAGTACCTGTCTTTTAGTTAATTTTAATTAGAAAACATTCTCTAGTAGACCAGAGAATAATTCAACATCCCCGACGTAATGCTTTTCTTTTGTTATTCAAAAATCGATTTTGAATCCGAGTGAATGTTTTAATTTTTATGCAACTCCAATCGCCTCCCTGTGGATCGACCTCTTACAACCACTATTCTTCGAGAAGAAAAGGTAAGAGTATAATTAAATTAAACTTTGTTTGTCGGTTCTGACAACGATCTGTTTAGCGTATTTTTAGGTAAACAGAAATCGGACAACATCTTCCATCAAAAGACAAAAAGAATTGAGCCAAGGTTAAGCTTAGTGCCGAGTTTCGTATGAGATGAGAGTGATCCTCTATTTGGCCCAAACAGCTATGGCAGTCTTTGTCAGTTGTCAGCAACTATACCAATACTCTCCGACACCTCTGTGTGACTTCCAACCTACCATTGCTCAGGCTCATAATTCCTCAGATGATGCACTCTCCAGCATAGTAAATGTTGCCTCTCGTGTGAAAAGCCTTGGATGCAAGACATGTGGTCGTTTAATGCTCTCACTACGTTTTAAATTTTTGGCATGGATTGTGTCCTTGCCTTAGCTTGCACAGTTTCAGCACCCCTTGCCATGCGTTGTAAGCCCAAGGGCCTGCCTCAACTGGTTTTCAAGGAACGAGTTTGAAACAAAAGCTGTCATGTTTTGCCTTTGCCTTCCCCACAGCATCCACTTGCCACTTCATCACTCCATCTTCTGAAAAAATCATGGGGATCCAAATGTAATAGGGACAGTAATAGTATAATTCATATATATATATATATATATATATATATGTATGTATGCATGTATGTATGTATATGAATGAATGAGATGCTATGCTGCCTGTGTATCACTGTCCGTCGGTGAAGTATGCAACAAGCACCATGTATGGAGGATTATGATATCCATTCTGTGCCTCCATCCTCTGTCCAATCTTATGTTGTAGTAGTCATCGATAGCAATCTAAATGTCTTCTACTTGAGCAGGGCATTAGAATCTAGGACATGTTTTTATCTTTTTTCTATCATCAATCAATCCCAGCTTTACAATTCATGGGGATAGCTAGAGATAAAAACAGACTGCAGATGTCGTGCCTTTGTCTGCATGTGACCTGTTCCTATATGATAATTGCTTGGTAGGTCACTTAATAGGTGTCCTGAGAAAATTCTTGATTCGCTGCACCAAAACAACCTGCATGACATCAGGTCTTTCTATGAACTGCAAACATGAGCTATGCATTTAATCTTAGTGGTTCACGTCTTTAATCATCAGGAATAGTATGACCAAGGCAGAGAAATCTATAACTTGTACCTCACTTGCAATCAAAATGCATTAATGGTCTATAAGAACACATTTTCTGTTTACAGGGAAAACAGTAAAGCCCAACAATACATGATAAACTGAGCGAGATAACAGCAGCAATGTTGTTCAAATATTGTGCCTTTTCTTCTCCAGGAACAGCATGCTCTTTGTTTTTTTAGCAAAACAGCATACTTTTTGTTAGAACATAATCTGTATTAATTGGGAGTGTGTTCTGATGTGCTGCAGGTGGTGGAGGAGAAGGGATGGGCTGTGATGGGGTCGGAGAACTGCTGCAACTGCAAGAAGGCGGTGGGGAGGATAATGGAGCAGGTGAGGGCAGAGACACAGCAATGGAGTGAGATGCAAGGCATGTTGGAACAAGTTAGGGTGGAAATGGAGGAACTCCAGTCATCCAAGGACCTCTGGCGACATCGCGCCATTACTTCCAAAATAAATATCCGCTCCATTCAGACTCAAGTAAGCATTTCCTTCATCTCATGGTCATGGATATTTGTCTCAAACCATTTGAAGTACAAGATGAATTAAAATAAAAAGTTAGTCTGAAACACGTGTTATTAAATCATGGTTCTCGTTTATACCTTGTTATATAGCATACTCCAACTCTTCACCTCAAATAGCAAGCCTAACCCATTCATGGTCCACAGCAGTTTATTACTAGTTCATAACATGACATCAACCATCATAAGACTGTCATCTCATTTACCTAAATAAAGTTAACACGGAAAGATTGATGGTATTAGAGCTTCATATCATTTTACTTATTTCATTCAATAATCGTATATTCTAATTCGGGGATCGGTAACGTCCATTGGACCATTGGTCAATCAAGGAGTGTGCACAATTGATTCAAGCACAGCCTGATCAGTTGTCACTGGATTTTTGAGTTCATCTGATCTAATTTCTTTTCTATGCTTGTAAATGTTTATGAGGATTAGACTCTGGTGTTGCAGATGCTGGAGTGGAAACAAAAGGCACACGCCTCCGAGCACAAGGTAACTGAGCTGCAGAAACAGGTGTCTGAGCTCCAAATCAAGCTTCAATCAACAAGGGCTGCGCTTTTCAACCCCCCCACTTCATCCTCTCGAACACGTTCAGAGAAATGGAACCATGATCTTCAAAGGATCAAAAACCAGCAGCAGAGAATGCTGGACTCTCACAGGGAGAAAGAGAAGCATGTCCTGGTCTGCCGCTTGAAGAATCCACAGAGCAATTTTCCAAGACGTTCGCCATTGCAGGATATCGGAAACAACTCTCCTATGTTCCGGCCATAATATTGAGCCTATAGTACTACAAAATAACTTCAGAGGGAAGTAAAAGGAACCTGGATTGCAGCAACACATGGTCTTGGACTGCCTCAATGGATCAGTTTTGCTTGTCAGAGGTGGTGGTAGATCCTGCCACAAGATCCGATAAGCAGCTCCGGGAAAGCGCATCTGAATTAGAGGAGGATCGGAAAATTTGGTTTGTTTGAGAGCAGATTTTCCTTGGGTGCTTGTAGCCTTCTTCTCCTAAGCGAACAAAACTGTTGCTTCCAGGAGGATGTAATTTTAGTCTCTAAAAGAAGGATGGAGATAGTGGCTCTATCGACAAAGCACTCTCTTGGATTGAATGGATTTGTATCTACAAGGTTTTGCTAGAGCATAATTATCACTATGAATGCAGAGTCAAATCAATGATATGTGAGTGTGAAATGTAACAAAAGCACCAGATATTTTACCACTCGAATGGAGGTGGTTGATGCTTAATGCAATTGTATTAACAGCTTAGCCGGGATTTTGGAATTGATCATGGATAACCTCTTCATATAGGTGAAATGGAAAAGATTTTTGAGGGCTAGAGTATGAAAGGTTTTACCTCATGGCAGCTAAATTCCTAATTCAATGCTTGCATTTCCCACTTTCAATCTAAAGGTTCAGGTTGTATCTTTTGCACGAAAGAATGATTCCCCCTTTTTCGCAACATCAATTGGCGGATTGTGCAATAGCCACTTTGAGATTTGTGCAAATAGATGAAATTTTTTTTGAAGTACTTTGAAATTTGTGCAAGATGTGATCCAACGGTTGATGTCGTGAAAGAAGATATACAATTTTTTCACACGAAAGATACAATCTAAACCCTCAATCTAACTAATATTTGAAAAAGACTAACCGTCTGGAGGAGGAAAGCCCCTTCCTCCCAAACTTTTACATTTATTTATTTATTTATTTGATTTATTGTTACTTTAGAAATTGTGGTCCACATCTAAGAATTTTTTTATTTTCGAAAGTCCATCTTTAAAATCTCAATTGATCGGATATGCTCTTAATTGATCTTATTGTACTCTCTTCATGTACGGAACACAGATACTAGTGATTTGGCTGCACATACAATGTGCACAAAAAATATTAACACAAATTAAAGTAAATAAGAAATAAAATTAATAAAAATACTTAAAATATAAAAAATCAAAACATAATAGATAGACAAAGTATATAAGGAAAAGAAAACATAGATATTAAGAATAGAAATAAGAAATACTATGCTTCTTATTGCATAAATTTAAGATTAACTTGGTTGGATCCTCCATATACAATACGTGCTCTTCACAGGAAGCTACAGATCACTTGCCTCCGAGGCAGCAATTTCCCAAGGAACTCAGTGTCACGCCCCCGGCCCGAGATCGCGAGCCGGGGGTCCGCGCCAACCGCCGCACACCCATAGGGAACTCTCCCTACAAGCATGCAAGGCATCTAAACCAAATATCTCAAATATATAACTAAAATAATTCAGCTGAAATAAATGCAATCTTATTCCATTGACTAACTCAAGTCATAGGGTTTCACAAGTCTAAATACGCAGCGGAACAATAAAGATAAAACATCAATTTAAACAAAGCCTAATCTAGGATAACTTGTGCTTCAGTTCTTCTAGTCGCTCTCCCATTTTAAATCCCCGATAGGTTAGTTCTCAGAATCTGTAAAACAACAAGAAATTGTATAATGAGCTAGACACCCCAGTAAGTAATAAACACCTTAACTAGTCAATTCATATAATAACATAAAATATAAATACAAATTACGATGAATCAACATAATAACATAATCAATTCCTTTTCAAGCACAAATTCATTAAAATTCGTATTTTTCAAATATCTATATACATAATCATAAATCTGATTCGAAACAAATCATATTCATCTCATCAGCCTTTAGCTACGACCACACTTATACCCGTTTTGTCTTTGAGGCCTTCCCTACAGTGGGCCGGCCTAAGGCGAATTCACAGGGGGCCTTTTTTTTTCATTTTGTCTTTGAGACATTTCCTGCGGTGGGCTTTCTTTGGGCCGGGGCCTTAGGCGACCGCCTCAGTTGCCTAAGAGTTGGGCCGGCCCTGGCCAGAAACAGAACCGCACTTATACCCTGCGGAGTGGGCCAGAATACCGCACTTATACCCTGCGGAGTGGGCCAGAATACCACACTTATACCCTGTGGTGGGGCCAGAATTGCCAATGCATAACCCTCTATTGGCAGGGTCCAGAACATAGCCAGGCTGAGAGTTCTAAATCTGATGCACATCAAAATTCTTTTGTAACATAATAGATATATCATAATTCGATCTAAATATGCATATACGATAAAAAAAAAGTAATATAACAATAGTCCGAAAAATATTATTCCAATTCACATATCCATTTTTCATTCAAAGCATCATCTCATAAAATTCATAAATCACATATAATATTCATTAACAATTTATTCGATGCAAAAATAATATTATATAAATGAAGAGTCTAGAGAAGGCAGTTCATTACTTACATTGAACGCGATCCACAACAAATCCAATTAATCTCACAAATTCCTCGCAGAACCTAATATTCAAAAATCATATTTTCTTTTAAAATTAATCACAATATATATAAAACTTAAATTTTAATATTCTTCCAGGGCCGACCCTGCAGAAGTGTCTAGCCCCCCCCAGGTTCAGGTTCGGATTCGGGTTCATACCCGTAAACCACCCTTTCCCTTTATTTATTTATTTATTTTTTTTCTTTTCTTTTTCTTGCTTTTCTTTTCTTTTATTTTCTTTTTCTTTTCTTTTCTTTTTCTTTCTTTCCTTCCCTTCCCTTTTCTTTTTCTTTTTCTCTTTTTTTTTTCTTTTCTTCTCTTCTCCAGAACCTTCTCCCGACTTCTTTCTTCCTTCCCCTCTTTCTTTCTTCTTTCTTTTTCTTTCTCCTCCTCCTCTTCTCCCGACTTCTTCTCCTTCCCCCCCTTTCTTTCTTCTTCTTTCTTCTCCCGCGAAGGGAGGTCGCGAGCTCGGGAGAAGCCAAGTCGAGGCCGGCGGCGCCCGCGACGGCCGGCCCTCTCCTTCTTCCCGCGGAGGAGGCATGCGGACGGGAGAAGAAGAAGAGCCCACGACGGTCGGCCTTCTCCTTCTTCCCTCTCTTCTTTCTTTCTTTCTTTCTTTCTTTCTTTCTTTCTTGTTTTCAATTGGTATACAAAGAAATGAAGGGTAGAAACCCTTACCTCAGCCCCGACGAAGATCCGGCGGCTCCTTTCCGGCGGCAAACGGAGGAGGAAAGGGTCGTCCATGCTGTGGCTGCTCGGCTCTCTCTCTCTCCCTCTCTCTCGGCCGGCAGCCCAAGGAAGAAGGATCCCCCCCTTCTCCGTCTTCTTGGTGTGGCGGCTCTCCTCGGTGGCCTTAAGGAGGAGAGGAAGCCCTAAAAACAGGGCTTCCTTCTTCTTCGGGATGGAACTAGTCCATCCCGTCGCCTCACGTGCGTCGCACGTGAGGCCGGGGTTTTGGGACTGGGCCGGTCATTTGGATCGGGCCCAGTTCCGGGGTTTTACATCCCACCCTCCTAAAAAAAAATTTCGTCCCCGAAATTTGCGTACCTGCAGTTTTAAAAAGTTTAGAATACTTCTTCCAAATCAAGTCATAACACTCTTCAAATCCAAGTCGTCTTGTCTGACCAATGTCAAATAATTCTATTCACCATACTTTCTCTGCACACTCTGATTTAAACCTCAACATACCCGTGTCAAGTCTAGATTTTTTTTTTCTAGAATTACTTGCTTGTTGGTACATTCATTATTATGTCTTATTCCGTGTGAACACTTTCGAAAGTTAAAAGTTTATATTCTTCTTTTGACAATCAATCAAACAAATGTTATGTAACTATTTAATCTTTTCTAGCAGCATAATAAGTTGTCTAACAAAGAGCAGTGGGCATGGCAAAACAATAAATAGAAATAAATATTGGGACTAGATTAATACCTGTCGTCAACACATCAGAAGCCTGTGCATCTTGCTGTGTAAGTGCAAATACTCTTCCTTGAGTCTTTGGCCCCTAGCTTCCTTCATTGCCTGAGTAGATCTATTCTCGTTTCTTTGTGGGCAGTCTGCAATTTTATGACCTATCTTACCACATCTAAAATAGGCACCGGTGTTCCAATGGCAATCCTTGTCAGCATGAGCCTTACCACATCTGGAACATTTATTGATATTCATCTGCTTAAGGTTGTCACTCGTGGATTTCTTGTTTGAACTTTCGACGTTTTCATTGCTCTGCCCCTGAAATTCATTTGACCTGTTTCTCTTCTTTTGGTTTCTTTCCCTTTCCAACCGTTCATCAATAACTTCCCTTTCAATTATTAAAGCCTTATTTACCACAGCTGCATAGGTAGTCAATTCATAAGGTACCACTTGTTTTCTAATTTCAGTCTTTAGTCCCATCTCAAATTTATGCGTTCGATCTAGTTCATCTTCGACTAACTTTGGAACAAATTTCGCTAGCTCGGTAAATTTAGCTTCATATTCTGCAACAGTCATATTTCTTTGCTTTAGGTGAATAAACTCCTGCTCTTTCTGCATTCTTACACTCCGAAGAAAATACTTATCATAAAATGCTCCTCGAAATCTTTCCCAAGTGAGTGGCTCCCTATCCTGCTCATATTTATGTTCCAACATCCGCCACCAGTTGAATGCCTCACCTTGCATCATGTATAATGCAAACAAAATCTTTTCATCATTCTGGCATCTCAAGACAGCAAATGCTTTTTCCATCTCTATAAGCCAATTATCTGTTTCCAACGGTTCTGTAGTCCCCTTGAAAGCTGGAGGAGCCAGCCTCTTAAATTCAGCTATACTGCTGTGTTGTTCACACTGTTCCCCTCGTCCTTGCTGTGGCTGTGTCTGGGGCAACTGTGCTTGTTGTTGGAGCAACTGCTGTTGCACTTGCTGTTGCATCTGCATAAGGCCCACTATGGTCTGCATAACTTGGCCTAGGCCTGGCTCTTGTTGTCCTGTCTGAGTATCACTAGCAGGATTGACGACTCCCTCCTGCTGAGGGGTGTTACCAGCTTGTTGGGGTGTACTGTCATTTTGCGGGTTGGGTGCTTTATTAGTAGCTCTGCGAGTAGTCTTTCTCGTCCGACGTGGAGGCATCCTGATCTATGTCTATCAGATAGCAGCATACCAATAATAAGCTTACCAGTTCATTACAAGTACATAGAATGGTTGTTACAATCATCATAAACTAACGTTCCAATGTCCCTAGTGTCTACCCACCTACACTCATGTCATGTCAGAGTTTCTTTTTTTTATCTTAGAATTTATCCATTCATGCTCTGATACCATAAAAGTTGTCACGCCCCCGGCCCGAGATCGCGAGCCGGGGGTCCGCGCCAACCGCCGCACACCCATAGGGAACTCTCCCTACAAGCATGCAAGGCATCTAAACCAAATATCTCAAATATATAACTAAAATAATTCAGCTGAAATAAATGCAATCTTATTCCATTGACTAACTCAAGTCATAGGGTTTCACAAGTCTAAATACGCAGCGGAACAATAAAGATAAAACATCAATTTAAACAAAGCCTAATCTAGGATAACTTGTGCTTCAGTTCTTCTAGTCGCTCTTCCATTTTAAATCCCCGATAGGTTAGTTCTCAGAATCTGTAAAACAACAAGAAATTGTATAATGAGCTAGACACCCCAGTAAGTAATAAACACCTTAACTAGTCAATTCATATAATAACATAAAATATAAATACAAATTACGATGAATCAACATAATAACATAATCAATTCCTTTTCAAGCACAAATTCATTAAAATTCGTATTTTTCAAATATCTATATACATAATCATAAATCTGATTCGAAACAAATCATATTCATCTCATCAGCCTTTAGCTACGACCACACTTATACCCTGTGGCTAGGCCAGAAATAGAACCACACTTATACCCTGCGGAGTGGGCCAGAATACCGCACTTATACCCTGCGGAGTGGGCCAGAATACCATACTTATACCCTGTGGTGGGGCTAGAATTGCCAATGCATAACCCCCTATTGGCAGGGTCCAGAACATAGCCAGGCTGAGAGTTCTAAATCTGATGCACATCAAAATTCTTTTGTAACATAATAGATATATCATAATTCGATCTAAATATGCATATACGATAAAAAAAAAGTAATATAACAATAGTCCGAAAAATATTATTCCAATTCACATATCCATTTTTCATTCAAAGCATCATCTCGTAAAATTCATAAATCACATATAATATTCATTAACAATTTATTCGATGCAAAAATAATATTATATAAATGAAGAGTCTAGAGAAGGCAGTTCATTACTGACATGGAACGCGATCCACAACAAATCCAATTAATCTCACAAATTCCTCGCAGAACCTAATATCCAAAAATCATATTTTCTTTTAAAATTAATCACAATATATATAAAACTTAAATTTTAATATTCTTCCAGGGCCGACCCTGCAGAAGTGTCTAGCCCCCCCAGGTTCAGGTTCGGATTCGGGTTCATACCCGTAAACCACCCTTTCCCTTTATTTATTTATTTATTTTTTTTTTCTTTTTCTTGCTTTTCTTTTCTTTTATTTTCTTTTTCTTTTCTTTTCTTTTTCTTTCTTTCCTTCCCTTCCCTTTTCTTTTTCTTTTTCTCTTTTTTTTTTCTTTTCTTCTCTTCTCCAGAACCTTCTCCCGACTTCTTTCTTCCTTCCCCTCTTTCTTTCTTCTTTCTTTTTCTTTCTCCTCCTCCTCTTCTCCCGACTTCTTCTCCTTCCCCCCCTTTCTTTCTTCTTCTTTCTTCTCCCGCGAAGGGAGGTCGCGAGCTCGGGAGAAGCCAAGTCAAGGCCGGCGGCGCCCGCGACGGCCGGCCCTCTCCTTCTTCCCGCGGAGGAGGCATGCGGACGGGAGAAGAAGAAGAGCCCACGACGGTCGGCCTTCTCCTTCTTCCCTCTCTTCTTTCTTTCTTTCTTTCTTTCTTTCTTTCTTTCTTTCTTGTTTTCAATTGGTATACAAAGAAATGAAGGGTAGAAACCCTTACCTCAGCCCCGGCGAAGATCCGGCGGCTCCTTTCCGGCGGCAAACGGAGGAGGAAAGGGTCGTCCGTGCTGTGGCTGCTCGGCTCTCTCTCTCTCCCTCTCTCTCGGACGGCAGCCTAAGGAAGAAGGATCCCCCCCTTCTCCCTCTTCTTGGTGTGGCGGCTCTCCTCGGTGGCCTTAAGGAGGAGAGGAAGCCCTAAAAACAGGGCTTCCTTCTTCTTCGGGATGGAACCAGTCCATCCCGTCGCCTCACGTGCGTTGCACGTGAGGCCGGGGTTTTGGGACTGGGCCGGTCATTTGGATCGGGCCCAGTTCCGGGGTCTTACACTCAGATTATTTCTTACAGAAGTCCTTAGAAAACTAGATTGCTAGCGCAGCTTGGCAATGTAAGCATGCAGATTAGGAAACTAGGTGGCTATACTGTGTCGGAGCATTTGTTTGGCAAGAAATGCCTCCAATATACTATGGGCGGCTTAATTAGCAACGTCAAATTCTTTGCTCAAGGTTGGATGAAGTCAACCTCTGAAAAAACCCAAGCAGACGACCCGCGGCTTTCTTTGTTCTTAACCTTTCTTGACTTGGCTTCTGTTGGTCTTGCTCCTTTTTCTCTTTTTTTCTTCTTTTTCCTTTTATTCTTTCTTTCTTTACTTCTCTACACTTTCCATTCTCTCAATGAATAAGTGGATCTTACCTAATTCTTCGGCTCCAAAAATTCCCTATAAATTTAGTGCAGCCCTATATTTGTCTCATGGGCTAATGGCCTTATATGTTGGATTTATTTCCTAAAAATCTGAATTGTTTCTTTGAAAAAAATGCTTAAAATCTTGGAAAATTATATTTCTAATATAATTCAAATTTGAACGAGAATAAAAGGTCACATTGGAGCAAGATTTATGGATTTCTTTCCTTTCGCCATCATTGTGTAATCTTGTTACAATCATGTAAAGTTATTTACAGAAATGGGCATCTTGTTATAATCATGTAAACATTAGGAGATTGGCATCCCAATCTTCGACAGGATTGAGCATCGCAATCTTTGATAGGATTGGGCATCCGAATCTCTGTTGGATATCCAAAAACCTTAGATTCCTTCATATATATTGGAAATTATGGATGGGAGATTGGCATCGTGGAAGTGAAAAGTCCTTTCTATACATAATTTATTAGTTGCATCGGGTTTGCCAACTCAGTGGTAGACCAGGCTAATGATTAACCACCATGCCATCCATTTCTGCCACCTCAACCAATGCTGATTCCTCCTCCCTTTTCCCAAACCTCAGACCCAATCCTAACCCTAATCCTAAACCCCTCCCCTCCTTGTCCTCCTCCATCGCAGCCTCCGCCATTGCCTATCACCAACTAGCGACTGCCGCCACCACCTCTCTCAATGATCAGTGAGCAGTGCGTCTGCTAATGCATCCATCATCCTGCTTGATTTCGTGGATCTTTTTTGTGAAAGAGAAGATAGTGGTTGAAGGATGCATTTTTCTTGAAAACTAGGTTTCTTTCTGTGGAGTGATTGAATATTCCCTAATTGATTTTGATGAGCTCAAAGCATTTGAGTATGCCTTATATTGTTCTAATGAATTCAATTTAGTATTTCAAGTAAATCTTTATGAAGTTCTGTCTAAGTGCCTTGAGCTTTGGTTCAGAGCATTTTGGTTAAGTATTGAACTCTATTTGAACCAAAGTCTGCATCACGAGTCGACTCCTGAAATTTACGAGTCGACTTCAGGACACTTGAAGTTTCTGGAACAAGCTCGAGTCGACTCTAGGACTCTCCGAGTCGACTCCGACTGAGAACAGACAGAAGGACAAAACGATGAATTTTAGACCCTGTTAGCGAGTCGACTCCAAAAGGTTGTGAGTCAACTTCGATGCTTGGCGAGTCGACTCCAGATGGTCCCGAGTCGACTCCATGGAAAAGCTGACAAAAATACAGAACATTAGTTTTTGAGACCCTGTCAGCGAGCCGACTCGCGAAGACTTCGAGTCGTCTCCCACATCAGCCGAGTCGACTCCCAGTTTGTCCGAGTAGACTCCCCGAGGAAAGCAGTCTGAAAGGCAGAGATTCAGTTCCGGAAACCCTATGAATGAGTCGACTCCAAGTGTTCCAGAGTGTTAGATGTATGCCCTAGAAGCCAATCTGGCTGACACATTATTAATGCTAGGACATAATTTTGTACTTGACTTTACTATTATTGAATAAATAAAAGGCATCTTTTTCATTCATATTGTTAATGTGTCTATGAATCGTCCAAGGAATTAATAAGATGATGATGCATATTCTCAAGAGTTGAAAATTTGAGCCATGCATCATTGGTGATTAATTTCTAAATGCTCCTGATCGATGGATCATCACGTGGACGGTGATCGATCCGATAAGATCAGTGCACAAATTACTTTTTTTGTGGATGGACGAGACTCGAGTCCATGGTGTGGGGACACTGAAGTAATAGTGCAAGTGCTTGTTAGAGAATAAGGGTACTGAGCGTGACCAAGATAAGAAGTCACTTAGATGTCTATCCACTCGTCAGTGACTTGCTTGATGCTGCAGTAGTGTGACTGGTCCTTTGACCTGCGGTGCTTCGGCTATCCACAGTGAGGTTACTGCAGTTTGACTGTACGTATACATGGTCTCTAGACATATGGGTCCATGCAGTGTAGATTGGCTGCAGTAAGTTCACTGTAGGAGTAGGGTATGTACCTATATGAAATCTATCGACCTTGATAAATAAGGAGAGATCCTATGTGATTTATAAGACTGAGTTTGTAAGACCTCGGCAGGGGCAGTATGTCAGTGGAAAAAGAGTTTTCCACTCTCGAACTTAAGTCGAATAAATCTTGACATATGATGACGATGGGGTTTGACGAGTTGTCCATGACCTCCATCCTGTAGGGATCCACGATAGAAGGACTGTATCATACGATAACTGCACCTAGATGTTCATTATTCTATTCTACTGGGTTGCTACTACATACTGCTAGGTGTCACTTGTGGATGTTGGGACTCACGTAAATTTACCTGATGATCGGTAAACCCTGACGAGTAGAAGTGAAAATGTTTAAGTCCACTGAAAGGTGTTTCAGTGATATTGTGATGGAGATCTCAATATGTCTCATTACCAGTCAGATTAGAACCTATGAGGTCACACACATTAGAGGTTCTGATTATTAGGATTGTCGAATTGTGATTTGGAATCACAATGTCAATTGTCAATAAGATTGATGTTCGAAATAACCCACTAAGAGTTAGTGACTTAAATGGAAGAATTAAATAATTATAATTAGATTATAATTAAGTATTTTATTGCTGATTAATGAGTCAAATTATGTTGGGTCTGACCCAAAGAAATTTGACTCAAATCCTAGTCAAGAGTTGGCTAGATCGAGTCCCTAAAATCCCAACCTAATTCAGCCATTTTCCTAAATATTGCCTCCCTTTTGATGCCCTATTTTGAGGAGTCAAAATAGACAAGAGTGGGCAGCCAAGAGGGCAAGGAGGGGCATGGCCCCCTCTCCTTCTTTGCTGGGAGCCGGCGCCCCTTGATTCAAGGAATCAAGGGGCCCGCCAATAAAAGAAAGGCAGCTTGAAACCTATTAGGAATAGGTTTCCTGGCGCATAGGGTTTTGAACCCTATAAAAAGGGAGCCCCATGCCCCAAGAAAAATCAGATTTCTTCTCCCAAGCGTGGGGCAGCAAGGTTATGTTTTTTGGGGGATTTTAAATCAGCAAAAAGGGAGAGAAAAGAATCAAAACAGTGAAGGGTTTTCTTCTTCCTTTTGAAGGCTGCACAAGGTGGGATCCTTGTGATTTCTTCTTCCTTCTTCTTCGACATCCAAGAGAGGCTTTTGTAAGGAGCTAGCACCCCGGTGAAGCCCCATCTCTGATCTTCAGCAACCTCGTGTGGATACTTGTAGAGGCCGGACGTTTGTGCGGCTACAAGGAACCAAACCACGATCATCGGTTGCGGTGTTCTTCTACCCGCACAAAGGTGAAGATGAGATCTTCATTTGAATTTTTAGATTTCTGATTTGCTGGTAGTATAACAATTCATAATTAATTGTTAGATCTTAGTTTAGTCCCTATCTGAATTTTAAAAAGGTTTTGAATCACTGATTCAGAAAATTTTTGAAATCCATTCGATCCTGCTCCGGCATATGCGATGCACCAGGCCCGGCATGCAGATTTCGCCACGATCGTCGTGCCGCTGCGAGGTAAACCAATACAGAGTCGACCCCCAAGTTAGCCGAGTCGACTCCAACAAAGGCCCGAGTCAACTCCGAGGTAGATCAGTTCAAAAGACAGAGAATCAATTTTTTGGTCTCTGAGAGCGAGACGTCTCCCGAAGATCTCGAGTCGCCTCTCAAGACAACCGAGTCGACTCCAAGAAAATCCGAGTCGACTCAAGAAAGAAAAATAGAAAGTTGGATTTCTGAAACCATGAGAATGAGCCGACCCCTAAGTGCCCGAGTCGTCTCTAGCTTCTGGCGATTCGACTCCAGTTTGGTCCGAGTCGACCCCAGGACGAGGCATGCACTTTAATTCAAATCTGGAACAGTGGCCGAGTCGTCTCTAGTAAAGTGCGAGTCGACTCCAGTAACAGTCGACTCCAGTAATAGTCGACTCCAGATCGCGCGAGCCGGCTCCAGATCGCGCGAGCCGACTCCGATCTCAATGGATACACTGTCAGAATGTGCAGACGGGTCAGAACGGCTCTAATCTCCTCTCTAACGGCTATTTTTCGAAGGAAATCACTTAAATAGCTAGAGTGAACAGTAGTAGATAACAAGAGAGTTATTCCATTTGAGCATTAAAAGGTTTTCAACCACCAAGAGCTTCCGTAGAGTGAATCCAAGCAAAAGAAGGAAAAAGTGCATTCAACTCAAACCAAAAGGGATTCCTTCACATTCAAAGCTCTACCTACTGTCTTACATCCTTCAGCTCATTCAAGAGAAGACTCAGAAATCGAGAAGCCCCTATTTCCTCATCTTAAGTCTGTTTGAGGGCTTCTAACTCAATCTTGTTTACATTATTTCATATTTGCTTTTTAGAAGCTTTCCTTGTGAACTTTAAACTCTTGTTTTTGTACTTGATTCAATTAGGAGATTGATTCAAGGGTTGTAAGGTTTGTTGGTGAGCCAAAGATAAAACCAACGGTGTAAGGTTATGGTTGGTGAACCGGAAAAAACCAACTGGATTTGATTGTGAACCAGGGATAACAATCGAGTGGTTCTAGTCGGTGAGCCTGTCAAAACTGACCGAGTTCGTTGTGACCTCGCAAAAACAACAAGTTTGGTTGTGAGCTTACAAAACAACCGGCTGTAATCCTAGAGATTATAGTAAACTCCCAGGTGCGGCTTGGGAAGTGGATGTAGAAGCAAGAGTCTGAACCATTATAAACCTTTTTGTGTTTGTATTGGACCTTGTCTCTTTCTCTCTCTTCACTCATTGCATCTAGTGATCTAACTAATTCACTTACAATAGATTTAGTTAATCACTCATCTTATTTTTAATTAATCAATAGTTAATTAAAACCCAATTCACCTTCCTCTTGGGTTGTCTTCTTGGGCAACTAGTGGTATCAGAGTAGGTACTCTCATATCGATTGGTGTTCCAATCTTTAAAAGAGTAAAAGATTAAGATGACAACCTCATTTGGAACTTTCCTTAGTGAAGGGCAATCCACCAATAGGCCATCATTTTTCAATGGTACAAATTATACCTATTGGAAGGCTAGGATGAGAATCTTCGTCCAAGCCCAAGACTATGATGTATGGAGCATCATAGTAAATAGACCACACATTCCAACACACACGATAGATAATGTGTCCATTCCCAAGCTTGAAAAAGATTGGGATGAATTTGATAGAAGAAAAGTACAACTTAATGCTAAGGCAATGAATATACTATATTGTGCCTTAGACCCAAATGAATTCAATAGAATCTCTACTTGTATTTCTGCAAAAGAGATATGAGATAGACTTGAAGTGACCCACGAGGGCACAAATCAGGTCAAAGAATCCAAAATCAACATGCTAGTTCATAAATATGAGCTATTTAAAATAGAATCTAATGAATCTATTACTTGCATGTTCACCAGATTTACTGATATTGTCAACAGCCTAAAAAGCCTTGGCAAAAGTTATACTAACAGTGATCTTGTCAGGAAGATTCTTTGCTGTCTACCAAGGTCATAGGAAGCCAAGGTTATGGCAATTCAAGAAGCAAAAGACTTAAACACGCTGCCACTTGAGGAGCTTCTTGGATCTCTAATGACGCATGAGCTCATGATGAAACAACACAGCGAAGAAGAATCCTCCCATAAGAAAAAGGTAATTGCCCTCAAGTCTACTTCTTCTAACAATGATCTTTCTTGCAGTAGTAGTAGTGAAGAAGAGGACAATGAGGAGGATGAAGAAGAGGCACTTCTTGTGAGGAAATTCAGGAAGTTTATCAATAGAAAGAAAACCTTCCACAAGAAAAGGTTCCCTTCAAGCTCCTTCCACAAGGAAAAGGGTAAGAAGAAGGAAAGTGAGGGAATCGGGTGCTATGAGTGCAAGAAGCCGGGTCATTTCAGAGCCGACTGCCCCACATTGAAAAAGAGGGGCAGATTCAAGAAGAAAGCCCTCTTCACTACTTGGACAGAATCCGACAACTCATCATTAGAAGAAGAATAAGAAGAGAAGGCCAACATTGTCTTATGGCCAATGAGGATGACGTAAGTATTGAAAATCATTTAGATTTTACCTTTGAAGAATTGTATGATGCTTTTAATAAACTAATGGAGGAGTATAGGACAATAACCTTTAAAAACAAAGAATTGAAGCTAACTAATCAATCTTACATTCATAAAACTGATAAATTGATTAAGGATAAAAATTCTATTATCAAAGAAAATTTAGAACTTAAAACAAGCAATCAATTGCTAATTCAAAAAATTGATACTTTAACTAAAGATAAAGAAAGATTAACTAAGAAAATTTCTGAACTTAAAAATAGTAATCATACTTTAAAAGATAATTCAATTAATAATGTTAAATCATTGAATGAAGAAAACTTGAAATTAACTACAGAACTTGAAAAATATAAACCTATTGTTGAGAAGTTTACCTATAGCTATGAAAAACTAGAAATGATTCTTAATAGTCAAAGAGCTGTGTTTAATAGAGCCGGGTTAGGATATAAGCCTAAGAACAAACAGAAATTTCTTAAAAACTTATTTATAAAAGTCGATAAAAGTAAAGCTAAAGATGTAACCTATTTTTGTTGTGATAGAATAGTACATAAAGCTAATGTGTGCAACTATAGAAAAACAGAAGCTAAAAGAAAAATTAAAAAGGTTTGGGTTCCAAAAGAAACTAACATAGCTAACCTAGAAGTACCTAAGAAAACTTGGGTACCTAAGACTGCTTGATTTCTTTGTGTATAGGAGTGTCTTGCGACCAAGCTCAATAAACACTGTTGGTACTTGGATAGTGGCTGCTCAAGACATATGACGGGTGACAAGGAGCAATTCTTCACCCTAGAATCTAAGAAAGGAGGTGTAGTGACTTTTGGAGACAATAACCAAGGTCACATAATTGGTATCGGTAAAATACAAATCACACCTTCAACCCTTGTTGATAATGTTCGGTTTGTAGATGGTCTCAAGCATAATTTACTTAGCGTTAATCAATTGTGTGATAGAGATTTTGATATTTTGTTTAAACCATCCTCATGCATCATAACCAATTTAATTGACAATAGCCTAGTTTTCAAAGGACTAAGATGTAGCAATGTGTTTGTAGTAGATCTTGATGATCTTGCTAAAAACAGCCGCTGCTTAGTAGCTGATGATACTAAGATCAATGAGAAAAGTTGGTTATGGCATCATAAATTAAGTCATGCAAGCATGGATACACTGTCTAAATTAATTAAAAGAGATTCTGTGATTGGTTTGCCAAAGCTGAAATTTGAGAAAAATAAAATTTATAGAGCATCTCAATTTGGCAAACAATCTATAAGTTCTTTTAAGTCTATAAACCGTGTTTCTACTACTAGACCTCTTGAGCTACTTCATATGGACCTCTTTGGACTAACTAGGACCACAAGCCTTGGTGGAAAGAAGTATAGACTTGTGATAGTAGATGATTTTTCTAAATACACATGGGTAATATTCTTGGCTCATAAAGATGAAGCTTTTTCAGCATTTAAGAAATTCCATAAGAAAGTAACTAATGTAAAAAATACTTCAGTTATAGCTATTAGAAGTGATCATGGAACAGAATTTGAAAATCATCTTTTTGAAAAATTTTGTAGTAAAAAGGGCATAACTCATAACTTTTTTGCACTTAGGACTCCATAACAAATGGAGTGGTAGAAAGAAAGAATAGAACCCTAGAAGAAATGGCTAGGACCATGTTGTGTGAAAGTGATCTCCCAAAGTACTTTTGGGCTGAAGCAATTAACACATCATGTTATATTCTATATAGAGTTTTATTGAGACCAATTATAACGAAAACATCTTATGAACTTTAGAGAGATAGAAAATTCAAAGTAAACTACTTTCATATTTTTGGTTGTGTGTGTTTCATTCATAATAATGATAAAGATAACTTAGGTAAATTTGATTCTAAATCTGATGAAGGTATCTTTTGGGATACTCTACATCAAGTAGGGCATATAGAGTTTTCAACAAAAGAACTCTTGTTGTTGAAGAATCTATTCATGTTATTTTTGATGAGACTGCTTCCTCTAGCAAGGAAGTAGCTTTTGATGATGATGCAGGGATACTTGAAGAAAAGATGAATGACGTGACCTTGCAAGAGGATGAACCAAAGCAAATTGAAGAGACTTCAACAAGCCAAGAGGTAATTGCTGATCATGGGCTTACAAAGGCTTGGAGGTATGCTTACGGTCACCCTAAAGAGTTAATCTTAGATGATCCATCTCAACCTGTTAGAACTAGAGCCTCTCTTAGGAACCTAAATAATCATCTTGCATTTGTATTGTAAGGCCCAAGCCGAAGGAGATGCCGGAATCCTCGGCTGCGCCTTCTCGAGCATAACGGGGGCGAGATCCGCGGCGGCCATTTGAATGGCCGATGAACCCGCGCAACGGTCGCTGAAATTGCGGCGGTAAATGAGCATAGCCGTTTGTAAAATTCCCCCCATTGACCGCATCTGAGATCCACCAAGCACTCCTCCTTCTCCACCCCACTCTGCCTCTAACGCCTTTCTTCTCCTCCGCTGCTAGGGTTTGGAGCTCGCACCAGTGCCGCCGGAGAGAGTAACCGCAGCTTCTCCTTATAGCAAGGTATACCCTAACCCTGTGTCCTTTTTACCTTATAATAATGAAATAAAACAAAAGAAGAAGAGGGGAAGAAAGCGTACCTGTGGTCGTCTGCGTCGCCGGCTCCCGGCCACAAGTGCCGTTTGGTTTCGGCCGCAGCCACCGCCAGTCGTCGGTAGGGACTGCAGCCGGATCAGAGCCTTTCCCTTCTCCCCTCTGGTGGGACAAAGGGGGGCGACTCACGCTTGTCTCCCTGGGTGAGAAGCAAGAAAGAAAGAAAAAAAAAAAAAGAGGAAGGGGAACGCCGGCCACGGGCCGCAGGCGCGGCCTGCAACTGCGGCGCCGGAGGCCGGGGACCGCCGGCCGCAGGCACGGCCTGCGACTGCGGGCGCCGGAGGCCGGGGACCACCGGCCGCAGGCCGTGGGTTCGGCCATGGCTGCAGCCGCGGACCGTGGGTACGGCCACGGCCGCAGCCGCGGGTGCCGCAGGCACCGCAGGCGACGGCCACCCGCGGGCGCCGCCAGTCGGCCGAAGGGGCGTCGCCGGCTGCCGTTCGGCCCTCTCGAGCCCGACCTCCCTTACGAGAGAAAAAGGGGGGGGACGAGAGAACCAGAAGAAGAAGAAGAAGAAGAAGAAGAAGAGGGGAAGCTTCGGGAAGAGGGGAAGCATCGGGAGAAAAAAAAATGAAAAAGAGAGAGAGAGAGAGAAACAAAAACAAAACAAAAAAAAAGAAAAGGAAAAATAAAATAAATAATAATAATAATAAATATGTAATTAAATAAATAGAGAATTAAGGTAATAGATGTATTTAAATGAAATGAAATAATAATAAATAAATAAATTATAATTAAAAAAAATGATGAATGAGTGGTAAATAATCTGTCCTCTATGATGATGATAGGTACAGTGAAATTATCATCTGGTTCTAGAGATTCATGAGCGAATCAAGGTAAGTAACCCTGGCACTGATCTTATTAGTTTAAAAATTCACTATTTAATTGTAAGAATAAAATAATGAAAAATATATTTGTTATGATGTATTTTCTTAAAAATAGGATCAAGCATATGATTGCATGTGATTAATGAGTTTGATTAAATTGCATCCTTCATAAATATTTCAATATAAATTATGGTTATGATAAATTGCATGAAAATAAGATTTGTGGCATGATTATGAATTTTATACATTACGATGAATTATGGTTATGATAAATTGCATGAAAATGAGATTTGTGGCATGATCATGAATTTTATACATTACGATGCCATTTGTCTTTTTCCAACCTATGTATGAAAGTATGACTTATGAAAAAGAATAATGATTTATGAACTCTCAGATAGCTATGCCCACCTCTAGAAATAGAGGTCAGTCGACCCCTCTGGAGCTAGCATTCCAACGAATATGGCCCTCTGCCAACGGGTTAAAGTTGGTAACGAATAAGAATAAGTTATAAAACTTGTCGACTACGAATACGAACCCTGTCACGGGATTATAGTGACCATAGCAGCACATCTGTCTGAGAGTAAGATTTATAAAGTATGGATGAATGGCAACATTTTTATAAGGCTTGAATTATCATGTTTATGAACTTGCATGGTTGAAGCATATTTTGTTTTTTCTTAACCTGTTTGAATAGTTTATCTATGAAATGCTTTATTTTCTGTTAAGTTCTTCAAATGATGCATTGGCATGAGAAAAATTATGCTTGATCTAATGGGATAGTACATGGTTACTTACTGAGTAGCAAGCTCATACCTCTCCTGTTGTTTTCTTTATTTATTTCAGATAATTAAGACGATTTGGAGCAGAAAAGAGTGAATGAAAATTGGAGTGGAAGCATAGTTATAGGGACTCTTAGAAGTATCTATGTTAATAAGTTTGGGTTGTAATATTGCAAACTCAAGTATTTGATTAGATGCTCCGTATTTGCTTCTTTATGATTAGTCAATAAACTTGATCGGATTTGGTTTTATTTCATAAAATAATATTGTTATCATGGGCTGCGTGTTATTGTGGGCAGCAACCTACAATAGCACGGCCATGTCATGAGCCGGATCTGAGATGCAAAACGCAAAAAAAAAAAAAAAAAAATGTCCGGATTTGGGGCGTGACATTTAGTGGTATCAGAGCAATAGGTTTGATCATGGATAGAAGTTAAAGCTTGGTGATAGGCACACTCAAAGTCTAGTAATAGATGGTTAGGTCTCATTTAGTTGGGTCTAACTAGTTAAACAAAAGTAGATAGATTTTCATAATCCTACCGTTGCTCAACAATGGAAACTGATAAACGTTGGCCTTCTGATAGGTAAAAATGACGAACAGAGAGGAACGAGCTTTGAGGAATATTGCAGCTAGAAGGAGAGGGACAAGAGCACCCTCTCAAGGAACTACCAGCCAACCAGCTGAGCCAGCTCCTACTGCGACCACTACCCAACCAGATTTTGCTGGGGTATATCAGGTGATGACTCAGCTCCTTCAACAGCAACAGCAGATGCAACAACTGATACAACAACAGATGCAACAACAGATGCAGGCCATGGTACGACCTGCACAGCGTATGGACTCCTGCTATGAGAGGTTCCGTAGGCTGAATCCTCCTATGTTCGAGGGTGGAGCTGATTATTTAGCTGCTGAGACTTGGATTCGGGAAATAGAAGAAATGTTTGATGCACTACAATTTCCCAAAGACGTCAAGATCAGACTGGCGATACCCATGCTTAAAGGAAATGCCAAGTTTTGGTGGACGGCCATGAGAGCTACATTCGAGGGTGATGATGAACAACTGACTTGGGATGGATTCAAGGATATATTCTATGATTAGTATTTTCCTAAGTCAGTAAGGCTGACAAAGGAGAATGAGTTCCTATCTTTAATGCAGTCAGAGAATATGACGGTGCTGGAGTATGTCAATAAGTTTAATGAATTAGGCCGGTTCTGTCCTCGACTTATGGAGGATGATCAAAGCAAGGCCAACAGATTTGAGCAAGGCTTGAGATACGGAATTCGATCCCGGTTGTCAGTTCTAATTTTTAATAGTTACAGGGATGTACTCGACAGGGCTCTGAAGGTTGAAGCTGAACTGATTAGATCAGAAAGAGAAAGGGGTAGCCAGAAGAAGCCTAGAATATCAGGGAATCAAATTAAACCGCCAAGGGACTCTGAAGGCCCTCCAAATAAGAAGAGATTTGAAGCTTGTTACTACTGTGATAAATTCCATGCTGGACCTTGTCTAAAGAAAGCAGGAGCCTGTTTCATTTGTGGGCAGCCGGGGCACATAGCACGTGACTGTCCAAATAAAAAGGAGAATGACTCTGGGCCTGCCAGACCTACTGATCAAAGACAGAAGGGTGGTGCACGGGTTTTTGCACTAACACAGCAGGACGCTAGTGCCAGTGACGATGTGGTGGCAGGTATGATTCCCATTAATACTATAGATGCTTATGTATTATTTGATTCTGGCTCTACTCATTCCTTTATATCCTCCAAGTTTTCTGCCACCTTGAATCGCACACCTGATAAGCTAGATGAGCCACTACATGTTGCCACTCCTCTTAAGAAAACAGTAGTAGTTGATTTTGTTTTTAAGAACTGCATAATTCAGATAGGAGATAGAGAACTGATGGCAGATTTGATACAATTAGATATACATGACTTTGATGTGATTCTTGGGATGAACTGGCTGTCTGAATATCATGCTCATATTGACTGCTATGGCAAGAAGGTAGTGTTCCAGATGCCTGATGATCTGAAATTCTTCTACCAAGGTGATGCACCCACCATAAAGCCCTCCTTGCATATTATTTCTGCTATGAGTGCAAGGAAGGCGCTAGGAAAGGGATGTCAGGCCTATCTAGCCTATGTTGTGGACACTCAAAAAGAATCAGGACCGGACGATATCCCTGTTGTAAGGGAATATCCAGATATTTTTCCGGAGGAGCTACCTGGACTACCTCCTGTTGTTGGGGGTCCAAACCGAGAACGATTGGCACAGCGGTGTGAATGGGGTTCTCTTGGAATTACTTCGGTTGCGCTCCACCTTCCGCCGGGAAACCTGCAAGCAAGCCTCGCACCACCACCGGGGTAGTGGGGGCCCTCCGACGATCAAGTTAGGGGAGATCGAAGGAGAAGAAGAGGTAGCAGGTAAGATAATACTCAGGAAAATCTTGCTTACCCTCCCCTTCCCCCCCAGCCGCATATATATCAGGCTGGGGGGTTTTTCTGGGGATTGGTCATCGTGTGGCACGATGGGGTTGCCACTGACATGGTCGTTACAGGGCGTCGTGGGGCAGCGCTGGGTACGGCCATGGCAGGGCGTAGTGGAGCTCCGTTTTGTACGGCTGTTACAGGGGATCGTGGGGCAGCGCCGGATACGGCCGTTGCAGGGAGTAGTGGAGCAGGGGGCCGCGGCGTGCCTCAGGGGAACAGTCTGTTGTTGTCAAGAGATTGCCGACTTGGGGTCGGATTGCTGGATCAAGGGGCACCCGACTCGGGGTCGGGCTACGGAGCCGAAGATATCCGACCCGAGGTCGGATTGCTGGATCAAGGGGCACCCGACTCGGGGTCGGGCTGCGGAGCCGAAGATATCCGACCCGAGGTCGGATTGCTGGATCAAGGGGCAGCCGACCCGGGGTCGGGCTGCGGAGCCGAAGATATCCGACCCGGGGTCGGATTGCTGGACCAAGGGGCAGCCGACTCGGGGTCGGGCTGCGGAGCCGAAGATATCCGACCCGAGGTCGGATTGCTGGATCAAGGGGCACCCGACTCGGGGTCGGGCTGCGGAGCCGAAGATATCCGACCCGAGGTCGGATTGCTGGATCAAGGGGCAGCCAACCCGGGGTCGGGCTGCGGAGCCGAAGATATCCGACCCGGGGTCGGATTGCTGGACCAAGGGGCAGCCGACTCGGGGTCGGGCTGCGGAGCCGAAGATATCCGACCCGAGGTCGGATTGCTGGATCAAGGGGCAGCCGTAGTCTTCCTGGGCGCGCGTGCCGGTCACGTGGGGCATGGTGGCTAAGTTCCCCCGTAACAGTAGCCCCCCACTTCCGAGCCTGGAACCAGGAGGGGAACGGGTGAAGGGAGTGATGCTTCGAGATTGCCGCCATCCCTCGGAAAGGCGCGCGCGCTCCGAGCTCCCCGCCTTCTTTATGGCGTATGGCGGTTGTCGCTGATCTGGCGGTCTGCGGATTTCGGCGGACATCCTTCCTTAATTGGCACCCCCATGAGCTCATCATGCAAACTAGACAAAGATGAATCAGGTAAGTCAGTAGATCAAAAGCTATATAGAGATATGATCGGTTCATTATTATATCTTACAGCAAGTAGACCTGATATCATGTTTAGTGTATGCATGTGTGCTAGGTATCAATCTAATCCTAAGGAATCATACCTAATTGCAGTTAAAAGAATTTTTAAGTATCTAATAGGAACAAAAGATATAGGGTTATGGTACTCTAAAGAATCTAGAATAGAATTAATAAGGTACACTGATTCTGACTTCACTAGTTGTAAACTTGATAGAAAAAGTACCAGCGGATCATGTCAATTCTTAGGAGAGAACTTAATTTCATGGTTTAGCAAGAAACAAAACTCGGTTGCACTATCTACGGCGAAAGCCGAATATATTGTTGCAGAAAGTTGTTGTGCTCAAATTTTATAGATCAAGCAACAACTTGAAGATTATGGAATTAAGCAAGATAAGATTTTCATAAACTGTGATAATACCAGTGCCATAAATCTAACTAAAAATCCAATTCGGTACTTGTTGCCCAGTAGATACAACCAAGAGGGGGGGTGAATTGGGTCTTTTAAAACTTTTATACTACTTCTAAAACTTTTCAATTAACTATGCTAAGTTGTATAGATGCACAGTGAAATTTAAACTTAGCAACAGTTTGATTTATTGAATGAGACTTGATTAAGTAAATTGAATATGCTTGCAACTAAAGGATGCACGGATAAGAGTTAAGCAAGCAATTTATCTAAGTAAGTAGGTG
Source organism: Phoenix dactylifera (assembly GCF_009389715.1). Taxonomy (NCBI): domain Eukaryota; kingdom Viridiplantae; phylum Streptophyta; class Magnoliopsida; order Arecales; family Arecaceae; genus Phoenix; species Phoenix dactylifera. The sequence continues at coordinate 41,012 of NW_024068165.1, forward strand.
AGCAAGTTAGACAATGACAAAAAGCATCACAAACACAACAAACATATAGTGGTTCGGTGCACCCCAGCACCTACATCCACTCCCCAAGACCTCTTGGGAATTTCACTATAATCCTCCAGATTACAGTCGGTTGTTTTACAAGCTCACAACCCAACTTATTATTTTGCGAGATCACAACGAACTCGTTGTTTTACACCGGGCTAACAACGAACCCTACAACCCCCAATTTAACCTAGGCTTGGGACGCCTATCCCTTGTTCCAAGTCCCTTGACTGGAACAAGCACAATAATCAATATTTTACAAAAGATTTGAAAGCTCTTAAGAAGCAAATATAACAATGAGAAATAATAAAAACCGGAAGAACCCTTTTAGCCGTTGGAAGCGTGGGAAATGGTGATTCTTCCGATGTGGCTCGCGTTGGCTTGGATGTGAGCTTTGAATGCCGAATGGGAGTGAGTGGTTGAGCACGAAATCAGTTGGGAAGGCTTGAATCCACTTGATTTCTCCTCTTGAAAGCTCTAACTCCCTTGAACCTCTTTTTCTTTCTTCTCTCTTGAATGATCTTGTGTTGGGTTAGTAAGAAGTTGTTGAGAAGCACTTAAGAGGTCCCTTTTATAGCCCCAAAAGCAAATATAGCCGTTAGACACAAAAAAAGAGACGTTTGAAATTCAAATCAAACCTGAAAAAGTTGTTAGTCGCGTCCCAGGCGCTCCGGGGACGTCTCCGCGCTTTACGGGGACGTCTCCGCTTGTTTGCGCTTTTTGCATGGGGACGACTCCGCTTCTTCGGGGACGACTCCGCGCTCCGGGGACGTCTCCGCGCTTTACGGGGACGTCTCCGCCGTTATATCTCCGAAAAACAAGTCTTCTGGAATTCTCTGAGAGAGTCGACTCCGCTTTTTCAGGGGACGTCTCCGCGCTCCGGGGACGTCTCCGCGCTTTACGGGGACGTCTCCGCCGTTATATCTCCGAAAAACAAGTCTTCTAGAATTCTCTGAGAGAGTCGTCTCCGTTATCTAGCGGACGACTCCGCTGGTCTGCTTTTTACTTGCGGGGACGACTCCGCAGGTACCGGGGACGTCTCCAGACGTGCCAGTTCTTCCTGTTTGTGCCAGAGACGTCTCGGAGACAACCCGGAGACGTCTCGGCTGTCCCTGAACTTTTTCTTTCATCTCAAAAATTCTTCAATAAGTTCTTAAAAATCATGGGAACTTGCCTAGACATTTCTTAACAATATTCTTAATTAACCAACTGAAATCCTCAAATAACTTGTTAAGATAAAGGAAATTATGCTCTAGTGTTTTGTTTTCATCAAAATCCATTAGAGGGTCAACAATCTCCCCCTTTTTGATGATGACAAAACTTGGAGTATGTGCAATATAAAATATATTGTGTTCTAGGACTAATGCATAGCTAAGTTGCATGAAGTTGAAAACATAAATATTTAAAACATACTTCATGATAATGCTTTAGATTTAATCAGCTTAACACAATCAACCTATTTCAGTTTAAGCTGAGTTGGTATTCATATACTTAGATATTTCTTCCCCTTTTTGACAACATCAAAAAGATAGTGGAACATTAAGCACAAAGATAAGAATACTCAAATATTTCTTTTTCTTATTGTACTCTGATTTGCATGTCAAGTTATTGCAAGAATATGAATCATATAACTCAAGGCAATAATGTTAGAAAAAGATTAATGAGCATAGATCAGAGCCAATTAAGATAATTCCAGAGCAGAACACATCGAATGTGATTTCAAAAAATTTTCTAATTTGATACCACAGATAGTTTTCTAATCAAGTGTAGGTGGAATCTTCCTTAGGTTAATTCAAGAAGTACCACAAATGATATTCAAGGAAAGTACGAATGGAAATCTGACCTCTCTTCAATAATAAGTGGGAAAGCTTGTTCATTTAAGACCTTTTGCCCAATCTATTAAGTATTTTATCAATAGGAGAGCAATTCAATTGATTTTCAGAGTAAAAGATCAAAACTTATATATTTGAAAGACATATCATCCTGTTGGATCATTAATTCTTAATGACTTCAAAGTTCTTTTATGATAATAAGAGCATTGGGGCACAAATACCAAAATATGAATTCATGCAATTTTTGATACATCTTAGAGCTCTTTTAAAGACTTTCTTTTATTTCTTTAGAGAATAAGCACAATTTGATACATAAAATAATGAATTGGCACAAAATTGAAGTTCTAAAGAGCAACCCAATTAGAACTCATTAGTGAAGTTCAAAAATAGATTTTCTAAGAGATACTCAAGAAAATTTAACACATTATTCTCCCCCTTTTTCATTAAATTAGAGGCTCTTAAAATTTGCAATTTGGTTCAAGAGTGATGCATGAGATATACTAACCAAATAACACGCCTCAAGGTGTATCATAAAGATTTTCAGATTTAAATTTCAGATGATACATATTGGAGAGTATTAGGATCACTTTTCATTTAGTATTCTTTCCCTCTCCTTTAGTTATAGATTTATGCGATTAAGTTCCATAAGATCTTTCCTTCTGAAATTTTCTTTCTCCCCCTTAATTGATCATTCCATTTTAAGAGTTTAGAATTTGTAGATAATGTTCAATAAAATTGTCAATCTCAAAAATATGTTTTCTATAAGTTTCAGCTTATTTTCATAAGACTCAAGGTTTGAGATAAGACAACCTTTATAGAACTCATCTTAAGGTATAAACTTATAATTAAAGCATGTATTGCAATATAAGGATGTTCATCAAAATCAATCCATAAAAATCAAGGTATGCATCAAATTAAAGTAACTTTAGGATAAGATATCTAAAGCTCCCCCTCAAAAGATGCATTCCTCTTCAATCATTCTTTCTTTTGTTGAATTTCAGATTTTAATGACAAGCGTGAATAAAACTGAAATTCTATGATATCGAGAATGTAGAGTGATCAAGAATTATTCAAAATTTATAGCAATCACCCTTTTTTAATCTTTTAAGCACAAGTTATGCTTTCTCCTAATCTTAGAGAAAATGTATAGAAATATTAATCAGAAAATGATTCATTTGTAGCTCAGTTTCTTTCAAAAACATTTACATTTTTTTTCTTTTAAGAATCATTTGAGTGAGCTGAAATATTTCTAGCTTTAAGATCATTCACTCTATATATATATTCTGATGGATGTCTTTAAGAATGTAGGAGAGAAAAACATATAGATGATCATTGAGGTATATATATTTATAGAACTCAATTTCTTAATCATAGTTTTTCACCAATGTATATATGAAACACAATAAATCTTTTTAATATCAAGATAAGATCATATATTTAGAAATTTTTGTTTGCAATCAAAATCATCGAAAGACACATCATTTGGACCAATATTAGTACACTTTAAAGATAAGAAATGATATGTTTCGGATGCGTATCGAAGCAATCAACCAAGGCATCAAAATTTTAATTCTATTTTTCTTATATTAAGATTTTATTTAGAAATCATATGAGTTTAAGCTTTTATACAAAATCAGATTCTGAATTTCATAAAGATTTTCAATAGAGCCTTTCAAGGTCATAATTTGAGATATGTATCTTCCACATTATAGCTCATCTTAAATCATTACGATTGAAAACTTATATTTCAAACATATAAGAGCATATTCAGAATCTTTGTATTTAATGTGAGTTTTGGTATGAATTAGCACATTATATACCAAAATTAAGCAAGTTGAAAGATAAAACAAACTTAATTCATTTTGCCTAAATAGAGATATCCTTCTCTTCTTCTTTTTACAAATTTATTTAACTTTCATATTTTAACGATGATTGTGAACGACAAATCTGAAATTTCTTTTCAATAAAACCAAACACAAGATGTTATGTAGTATTTCAAACATTCAATCAAATTGTCCAAGTATGAGGCATTACAAAAATATTGAGAACCCATAATTCAAGACATCATGCCACATGCAAAATATATTATGTGTTAAGTCATGCATTAAAATAATAAGAAAAAGAATGTCAAGGATCAAAATCAATTCTTTTCAAATAAACTCCCTCTATATAATTTTGCACTGATTTCATCATTAAAGTGTGTTTTCAAGTGATTAAAAATTTGACTTGATTCTTCTTATATACTTTCATTTACTTTGTCTTTCATTTTTAACTTTCTTATGCTCTATACTCTATTTGCTCCCTATCCGGTGGAGTTGGGAAGGGGCACGAGGTACTACCACTAGCCTCCCTCTTGTGCCGTCCCTAATATGCCCTACACCGAATAGTTGGGTCAAATAGTGCCGGGTACTACCACTAGCCTCCCCATTGGCACCATCCCTATGATGAGCAATATAGAAAGGTTAAAATGTTTACTTCAAACTCTCCCTGTTTAAGTGTAATTAATTATGGATTTTATCCCTTCCAAAAGAATGCTCACAAATGTCCCAAATATATTATGCTTGTTTTGCTTTTCCTCAAGATTGAAGTATTTGCCTTTACTTAGATTTTACTTCTCTTGAATAATATCTATTTTCTTTTCTTTATCTCTCTCTCTTTTTATTATTCTCAAGTAATTTACATGAAAGAGCAGAATAAAGAAATAATCTTATGTGTCATATAGATGTATATCATGCAAACAACATTTTCATTATGCTCAAGTATTCATAACTTCTCACAAGTTATTTTACATCAAAATTTTAAGCATATACTTGTGTATTTCATGGTTATGATATAGGCAAAGAAATAATTTAGTTTGGGCAAACCATGTGTTGTGGGGGGGGGCCCAGCCTGATATATATGAGGCTGGGGGGGGAAGGGGGAGGGTAAGCAAAGGTTTTCCAGAGTATTCTCTTATCCGTTACTACTATCTCTCCTTCTCCAATCTGTTGCGGGGACGGACGCTTTGGCCGGAGCCTCACGCAACAGTTAGCCCACATTAAGCTAGCAGAGAAAGAGGACTGCGTTCCTCCCGAGGTATTGTCCGCTTTGGGCGCTCCGGCCCGCGCGTCCAGCGCAGACGAGGGGAGACTGGTGCCCTCACGGTTTTGTCCCACAAAAGGGCCCTCGAGAGGAAAGGATTTCCACCCCCCATTTAAGGCACAGAACCTTTCCGCTACTAGCCGATGTGGGACTAAATTCGGGTGCACCCCCCCCCACAACACCATGAAACAGTTTCTAAAAGTATAAGTCAGTCAATACACACATAGACATGATATCAAAAATTAATAATTAAAGAATATAATCATGCCATAATAAGATTTAAGTTATTGACTTTGCTCAATTAATTTATGAGAAAGGTATCTAAAATTACCTATTCATTCTATATTCTTCAAGCCAATAGATTTCTTATGTGTGAACTTTTGGCTGAAGAAGATCCTCTCTCTTGTTTGCATGTGAATGTTTATTGTATCTTATGTGGAGGTTTCCTTCAAGTTGAAATCTCTCATTTTCTTGCTTAAAGATCCTGCATTATTAACAAAATTCTTTTCTTTCTTGAAGGAAAATCATTAGTTTCTTCAAAATACAAAACATTCATACCATATATTTCTTAACTAGATGACTCAACGTACGATATGACAATAATTGAGTGTTGAGTCATTTTACTCAAGAGATTGCCTAAATATAAGCAAGCATATGTCACTTGAACTTAAAGAGATAGTTTCATTAACCAAGATGGTTCAAAGACAAGCATGTGAAGCAATAGGAAGATTTATCAAGATCAATTCAAATTTTTTTTTTTATTTTCAGAATCAATTTAGCTTAGATTCTATTTGCTTAAGATAATTATCAATAAGACATGTTAGCTAAGTTTTAATCAACTTATCTTAAACGGTTGTTTCTATTAAAATTCAGATTATGATTTATTTGTTATCAATAAAATGTGATTCATTAAAGTTAGATAGAAGTCTTGCACAAGGGCACACAATGATCATACAATCTGGTCTACTAACTGTATGATAAAATAATTATTCTATCATGCTTCAATACAGCTTTAAAACAATAGATCTACTTTGCTCATCCTTTTCAAATTCTACAAGATGGGATCATAGACATACCTTCTTCATGCCAATCTTCTATAAGAGTTGTCTTGTGGACTAACTTTGGTCAATGAAGATCTTCTTTCTTGTTTGTTTTAATTTGGAGTTTGAGAGAAGATGTTAATTTATTCATCATACATATTTCAAACTCACCTTACATGAGCTAAGTAAAATCTTCATATAACTCTTCATTAGTAGAACCAAAAATGATGTCATCAATGCATACTTTGAGCAAATAAGATATCACAAATTCTTCTTTTTGATGTATAGATTTATCACTATTACTTTCTATCAAAAAGGTTACTTAAGCTTTTATATCATGCTTTTGATGCTTGTTCCAAATTATATATTGCTTTAACATATTTGTAATGAGTGTTTTCAAATATGGTGGTTATTTAACATAGATCTCCTTTTTAATGAAATAACCACATAGGAGTGCATTCTACACATTCATTTGACAGAATATAAAGCTCATGAAGCAAGCAAATGATAATGGTGATCTTTACTTCTAATCATTCTTGATTGAATCTTTTAGTAGTCACCAATTTTTCTTCATTAAGTGCATTTCTGAAAACTTAATTTGGTTCTAATTATTAACAAGTTTTCTGATTTTATCGGCAAGATTTCAAATTCTCTCTCTTTTTAAAAAATGATTTAGTTTAACTTGACCAATTATAATCTTGCTCATTCTTCTTAAGGTGTTTTAGTTTTAGATTGTTATATGCAAGCAAAAAGATTAACATATACACATATAATCTAATTTTAGTATCTTGATAATAAATCATTAGTCTCATAAAGAATAAAATGAATTGATATTTCTACAACTTGAATCTTTTCATTGAATGTTCTATATGCATTGCTTGATGAATGATATCCAAGGATAGAAATATCTTTATCAGATTTGGCATTATTTTCTAAGGAACATATCAAGCATAACGTGTATGACTGAAAAATATGAAAGATATGCAATGGTTCATTTTCCATTTTTCAGAAGATCAAAAGAAGTTTCCATCAAAAATAGATCTAATAGAAATCATATGTATGACAAGCAGTGATGATAGCTTTTAAAGATCATTTAAGTAGATGACTATCATACACAATTGTCTTTTTTATTTCTTCAAGAATTCTATTAACCCTATTTTACTTAAGGTGTCCTTGGTGCTGAAATAATTGAATTTAATATTATTTTCTGTATAAACTTTATCAGGATTTTGGTTTTCAACACTGTGCCATGACTCTTTATCTTCACGGTTTGGAAACTTTTTTCATTTGAAACACTTTTACAAGATTTAGCAAATACAGAAAATACTTCAATTTTATTTGCCAAGAACAAATCCAATGTAAGCTTTTGAAAAACTTAGTGATGGAAACAACATCCTTAGATTTAGAAATTGATTCTTGTTTGTTTCTTTAGTTAACATGCATAGCAAACTTTGACCTTTCAGAAGATAATCTAAGTAAGCCAATGGCAAGATCTTTTGAGATTAAGTACATACTAGCATGAGTTGATTTTATAGGCCAAAGATGGTTTTAATCTTGGTATTCATAGTGCATATATTCAAAAGCATACCAAGTACACATTATTATGTCTATGATCAATAAAAATAATGCCATGGATAAAAACTCTCAATCGAGCATATAGAGAATTCATAGAGTTATTCTTAATAAATTGATTAATCATTTAGCAACTTATCCAACAATAGGTAAAGTATAACATAGAAAGATGGAGTGATTTGGATATATTTTTTTTTCATACCAAAAATATTACTTATATCACAAAAGTGATTAATACTTGCAAGTTATATTTTAATCAACTAATAAAGTAATTTCAATACGAGAGGATGCAAGAATTGCTTATTTCATTACTTCTTTCATTTAAATCATTCTTCTTAATTACATTTTAAATTAAATTCTTTAACACATGTCTAGAGCACCCATTGTTTAGATGACATCTTTTATTAGAACCTTGGATAGCTAGACATTCTTGCTGAAAAATAATCATATTTTCAACTTAGGAACCCAAGCTCTTTTGGGTCCTTGTAGGTTAGCTATAATTGTTCCTTTTGGGACCCATATTTTCTTAATAGCTATTTTATCCATAAATTTACAGATTTTAGGATTACAAGGGATGTATTTCTGTATCCTCCTGTTGAATTTAACAAATATAGATCTAACATAAGTAGTAGATAAACTTTTAGTTTTCTGTTTTTGCCTTTTAGGTTCATCAAATTTGTAATGTATAGATTTAGGAACAATAGAAGAGATTTTACTTAGCTTTTGTTCCTGTTTATCAGTATTATAAGAATCTGTTTTAGAATAACTAAAAACTATTTTAACAAATATATTCTTGAAAGATTTTTGGGTGTACCAAGGTTGATATCCTAATCCAACTTTATCAAATTCAGCTCTTTAATTATTTATCATTAGGTTCAATTTTTCTGAGCTGAAGGTAAATCTTTCAACAACAGGTTTTAATTTGTCAACTTCTTTAGTTAATCTTCTGTTATCTTCTGAAAGTAATTCATTGTTTTTCTTAAGTTTATCATGGCTTTCAGTGAGAAGTTGATTTCTTTGATTTAGTTCTTGATTTTCTTTAATTAAGATTTCAGTTTTATTAGTTAGTTTCAGTTTTTCATCTATTAGAATTTGATTTTCATTCTTCAAGTTCTTGTTCTTACAAATAAGTTTCTTATATTCTAAATACAAATCAGAAAAGGCATTGTGAAGTTCATCAAATGTAAAATTACTTTCAGTTTCAGCATGAACCTCTTGTGCCACGAAGCATGGATTTGCAATATGATACTGCTCTTCTTCTACACATGATGTTTCAGATTTGTTAGTGCATTCATATTTGTCTTCAAGCATATTCCATATTTCTTTAGCAGTCATGCAAGAAGATATGCAATTAAACTCATTCCTATCTAATGCACAATATAATAGGTTCATGGCTTTTGAGTTTTGTTGCACCATTTTCTCATTATGACTAGTGTTTGTGTGTGTTCCATTGACTATAATTCTCCATAAATTATAATCAAGTGATTGTATGAAAATGCGCATGCGTGCTTTCCAATGTGTATAGTTTATGCCATTAAATAGTGGGGGTGTATCAATTGATTGTCCTTCTCCTAGAAAACTATCTATTTGAGTTGTCATGATCTTTGGCTCTTGATCGTGAGATCAATAATTAATCTTAGAGCACCCGCTCTGATACCACTTGTTGCCCAGTAGATACAACCCAAGAGGGGGGGTGAATTGGGTCTTTTAAAACTTTTATACTACTTCTAAAACTTTTCAATTAATTATGCTAAGTTGTATAGATGCACAGTGAAATTTAAACTTAGCAACAGTTTGATTTATTGAATGAGACTTGATTAAGTAAATTGAATATGCTTGCAACTAAAGGATGCACGGATAAGAGTTAAGCAAGCAATTTATCTAAGTAAGTAGGTGAGCAAGTTAGACAATGACAAAAAGCATCACAAACACAACAAACGTATAGTGGTTCGGTGCACCCCAGCACCTACATCCACTCTCCAAGACCTCTTGAAAATTTCACTATAATCCTCCAGATTACAGTCGGTTGTTTTACAAGCTCACAACCCAACTTGTTGTTTTGCGAGATCACAACGAACTCGTTGTTTTACACCGGGCTAACAACGAACCCTACAACCCCCAATTTAACCTAGGCTTGGGACGCCTATCCCTTGTTCCAAGTCCCTTGACTGGAACAAGCACAATAATCAATGTTTTACAAAAGATTTGAAAGCTCTTAAGAAGCAAATATAACAATGAGAAATAATAAAAACCGGAAGAACCCTTTTAGCCGTTGGAAGCGTGGGAAATGGTGATTCTTCCGATGTGGCTCGCGTTGGCTTGGATGTGAGCTTTGAATGCCGAATGGGAGTGAGTGGTTGAGCACGAAATCAGTTGGGAAGGCTTGAATCCACTTGATTTCTCCTCTTGAAAGCTCTAACTCCCTTGAACCTCTTTTTCTTTCTTCTCTCTTGAATGATCTTGTGTTGGGTTAGTAAGAAGTTGTTGAGAAGCACTTAAGAGGTCCCTTTTATAGCCCCAAAAGCAAATATAGCCGTTAGACACAAAAAAAGAGACGTTTGAAATTCAAATCAAACCTGAAAAAGTTGTTAGTGGCGTCCCAGGCGCTCCGGGGACGTCTCCGCGCTTTACGGGGACGTCTCCGCTTGTTTGCGCTTTTTGCATGGGGACGACTCCGCTTCTTCGGGGACGACTCCGCGCTCCGGGGACGTCTCCGCGCTTTACGGGGACGTCTCCGCCGTTATATCTCCGAAAAACAAGTCTTCTGGAATTCTCTGAGAGAGTCGACTCCGCTTTTTCAGGGGACGTCTCCGCGCTCCGGGGACGTCTCCGCGCTTTACGGGGACGTCTCCGCCGTTATATCTCCAAAAAACAAGTCTTCTGGAATTCTCTGAGAGAGTCGTCTCCGTTATCTAGGGGACGACTCCGCTGGTCTGCTTTTTACTTGCGGGGACGACTCTGCAGGTACCGGGGACGTCTCCAGACGTGCCAGTTCTTCCTGTTTGTGCCAGAGACGTCTCGGAGACAACCCGGAGACGTCTCGGCTGTCCCTGAACTTTTTATTTCATCTCAAAAATTCTTCAATAAGTTCTTAAAAATCATGGGAACTTGCCTAGACATTTCTTAACAATATTCTTAATTAACCAACTGAAATCCTCAAATAACTTGTTAAGATAAAGGGAATTATGCTCTAGTGTTTTGTATTCATCAAAATCCATTAGAGGGTCAACAGTACTCAAGAACTAAACACATTGAGATAAGACATCACTTCGTAAGAGATCATGTGTTAAATGGTGATGTGGTGCTTGAATATGTTTGTACTGATGATCAACTTGCTGATATCTTCACAAAATCCTTGAGTGAAGATCGATTTTGTATTCTTAGAAGAGGGTTAGGAGTGATTGATCCATTTCTTTGATTCTTTTCTCTCATTCATTGATTTTGATCATTAATTTATGTTTTATATAATATTCCACGTCTATGATCATCAAATCATTCCTTAAGTCTAAAGATTACCATTTTTCTCTCTTTTGGCACGGTTCTAAGTAACTGAGTTTTTGGTCTGTGCCAGAGTTCGTGTTGACTCGGATGATTCTGAGAGTCGACTCGTGGGCGAGTCGACTCGCGAATTTTTAGAAGTCGACTCGAGGTCGGAAATTCGTCTTTTAACCCTAAACGAAATGACTATTTTCAAATCTTTCTTTTCGGCTGTCACTATTCCAAAATTCTCGAGTCGTGTCCCACGGTCGTCTCCGCCTCCTCCCTTCATTTTTCTTCCTATTTCCATTTCATGTTTCTCCCTCCTTGGGTAGGTCGGGATGCCTAGCCACTGTATCTCGCCGGAAGAGACCTCTCGTTGCGAACGGTGCCGAGAGACGATCCAAGGCGAGGAACGAACCCGTGAGACCACCTCCTCCGGTTCCCTCTTCGCCTCAGTCGGTTCCCTCGCGCTCGTGCGCCGGAAGAGTTGTCTCTGCCGGAAGTAAAGTCGATTTTGACTTCCTCTCCCGAGAAGGGTTCACGGTAGGGCATCGTCTTAGGGCTCAAGGTTTAGATTACTTTTGTTCCCTTGATCTTTCCACATACCCTGGGTTAGTCCGAAAAATTCTATGGCACCGTCACACGCGGTGGCGGCGGTCTTCAAGGGAGGGTAGCCAATGTCCCTATCTGCATCTCAGAGGATCTCATTGCACGAATACTCCATCTATCTCATGAGGGTATAGCTCCCACTCACCCCTCTGATAGATTCGAGGCCCTTATGGCCATTCTAGGGAGAGTACCCTAGTCCCCCATTGAGGAGGTCTTCACAAATCAACTCTCCACTGAGATGCACCTCCTACTTAGTATTATTTCTCGCACTCTCTTCTCTAAAATGGGTAGGTTTGACTTTATTTCTGAGAAAGACCTAGCTATCATGTTCAACATCCTACATGACGTCCCTCTCAACTTTCCTAGACTTATTTACAGTTATATTTGTGAACCTTTAGAAAAACCTAGACTGAGTCTTCCTTATGGTATGCTCTTCACCTTGATCCTTAAGGAGTTAGAGGTTCCTATCCCTGAGGGGGAACCCTCTCGTTCACTTCGTTACACTGACTATATGAACGATTCTCCACCGAATGGGATTCCACAAGGTTGAGGGTACTTGGGTTAGAAAAAATTCTTCTGCCATACCATCTGACCCCACTGCTCCTCACTCTTCCACTTCTGAACATGAACCGGATACCTCCGCAGATCCTTCCACCTTCCCATCCACTGCTGGTCCTTCATCCACTGTGCCACCATCTCAGCAGCCCCTTGAGGTTAGGCTTAGTGGTGAGCAGCTCAGAGCACTGAGGGATGATATTTTAAGAGAACTACGGAGTACAACTAGTACACCCTCTACTGATCTGACCCCCTCAACTGTAGTAGTGTCAGTGATGATTGCTGAAGTCAAGAAGGAATTATCCAGTCTGAGAAGTCTTATTCAGGGTCAATACATGAGATTCTTAAATGTTAAGGAAGACACGAAGCAGATGCAAGATTTAGTAAGATTAGAGCTGCTAAGGCTAAATGAAGGAGCTGAAAGAGTAGCAAACGCTGTTATCAATAAGCTTGACGCGAACATTGACAGTGTAAACCAGTTGACCCAAACCCACAATAGGACTACTTCAGAAATTATTCAGCAACTAAAAAATATCTTTGAGGCAGTTCATTTGCTTATGGAGTGTCAGCGACGAAATTTGGGAGCTTCATCTTCTTCTAGACGTCCACCTCCCTAAATTTGTATTTTTTTGAAAATCATTTGAAGTCCTTTTAGACTTTCAATCATTGTATTCAATTTTGTAATACTTACAATGAATTGAAAAGTCTTGTCTTTATCTAAGAACTTATGTATTTTGTGGTGTTTGTATGCTTTTTGTGTTTTGAGTACTATGTACTTTCTGAACATCTTTTATGTATTCAAGCTTACAGTGAATGAAAAGCATATCTTTTTGTCCCATTAACTATGCTTCTTGTATGTTTTGACTCCTTGATACTTCACCTTTTTGCTACGATGACAGAAAGGGGGAAAACATATGATATATTGTAAGTAAAGGAAATCACTAAACAAGAAAACTGTTAAGCAAAATGTGATTTATTTTTAGTGGATTCGATTCCTCGAGGTTCATTATTCCTCCATTGGGGCTCCTCAAGAAGTAATCTCCAGAGTCTATTCAAGGAATATTCGGAGATTAGTTGGATCATAGTCAAGAACAAATTGTCAGATTTTTTCTTCTATAATTTAGAACTTAAGTTCAGGTTTAAAACACTAAAAGTAATTTCAGAAGACTTGAACAAAGTTCAAACAAAATTGAATGCACATGTTGAGGGAGAGAATCTGGAATTCTAAGAAAACAAATTTATTAAAGATATATAAGCCAAATAATTGATTATATAATTTGAAGGCTTATATAATTTCAAATGAAAGAGGGAGCTTTAATTTCAGAGTTTACTAACTCATACCTTTCAATTTTGGATACACTAAATGACTAGACATTTGAATTCATTTCAAAACTTTATCTTGAATCATTCCTTGAATGAGTAATTCACTTTATTAATACTCAATGTTTTGTCAGCATAAAAAAGGAGGAGATTGTGGAGTGATTGGGTACTCCCTAATTGATTTTGATGAGCTTAAAGCATTTGAGTATGCCTTATGTTGTTCTAATGAATTCAATCTAGTATTTCAGGTAAATCTTTATGAATTTCTGTCTAAGTGCCTTGAGATTTGGTTCAGAGCATTTTGGTTAAGTATTGAACTCTATTTGAACCAAAGTCTGCATCACGAGTTGACTCCTGAACTTACGTGTCGACTCCTTGAGGATGATAGTGGTATTTTGATGATTAATACAATAATCAAGAGTATGTTACAAGTTAATTCGATACTTCATTTATAAGTCTGTTACTCTCAGTATATTCGTATAATAAGATAAAGATGCATTTCATTGTTTATATGGATGAATCTAACCTTGAGTTGCAGCAAAGTGTGGATTGAGTCGACCCCAAGGTTGATTGGGTCGACCCCGGCACATCAAGAAAGCATCTGGCACACTTCTGCAAAAATGGCACGGATGAACAGTAGTTGGGTCGACCCAAGGAAAGCATGAGTCGACCCAAACCTCAAGCCTCTCAAGCCTCAAGAAACAGTTCTCTGGAAACACTGAGAGGGTCGACCCAAGAGGAAGTTGAGTCGACCCAAGCTTGAGTCGACCCAAACACTGAGAGGGTCGACCCAAAGGCAGTGACAGAATACATTGACAGAATAGGTTCTCTGGAAACCCTGAGAGGGTCGACCCAAGTGAAAGTTGACTCGACCCAACTGAACCTTGAGTCGACCCAAAGAAATGTTGAGTCGACCCAAGTGAAGGAAGGCTGAATTATAAGTTTCTGTGGTTCTGAGAGGGTCGACCCAAGGAAATGTTGAGTCGACCCAAGTGAAAGTTGAGTCGACCCAAGCACGGGCAGAAGCATAACGGCTAGTTCTGCAGAAGTACTTTTTGTCCTTCCAACAGTGAGTAACGGCTAGTTTTTGAATTCTAACCATTGGGGCTTGTCCAATGGATGAAGAAAACTATTTAAAGGGGCACTATTCATCAGAGAGAACATCTTTTTGCAAAATATCAAAGAGTACATAAGAAAGACAAAGTGCCCTAATCTTCTTCATTCAAGTGCTTCATTCAAGAGTCAAAAGAAAGTGGTTGAGTAGATTCCAAGAGTCATTAAGAGCTCCATCCACCCTTGAAGAGTGAAGCATCCTTGACAAAGAAGAGAGAAGTCACATCAAGCGATAACTATTCTCTAAACTCTTCTTTGTAGATTATATTGTTATATTTGCTCATCTAGGAGCTTAAATCTTCTTACTTCGTTTATTAAACTTCTTGTAAAGGTTAGTTGGTAAGCCCGCAAAACCAACAGTGTAGGTTGATTGGTGAACCCATAAAACCAATTGTAAAGGTTCGTTGGTGAGCCCAAAAAACCAACATAGGTTCGTTGGTAAGCCCGTAAAACCAACATTGGTTTTTGGTAAACCCGGAAAACCAAAGTGTAAAGATTTTTGGATTGTGAGCCCGGAAAACAATCTAACTGTAATCCGCGGAATTATAGTGAATTCTCAAGGGGTCGCTTGGGGAGTGGACGTAGGTGCTTAGGAGAGCACCGAACCACTATACTTCTTGTTGTTTGTATTGTGATTTATTTAATTCCACTAACTCATCAATTAACATAAGTAAGATAGTTAAAATTAAGAGAAACCAATTCACCCCCCCTCTTGGCTTGTCACCTTGGGCAACAAGTGGTATCAGAGCCAGGTTCTCCAATAGTACTTATTGATCTCACAATCAAGACTTAAAGATCATGACAACCCAAGTGGGATGTTCTATGAGTGAGGGGCAATCCACAAATAGACCTCCTCTATTTAATGGCACAAATTACACATACTGGAAAGCTAGGATGAGGATATTCATTCAAGCTCTAGACTATGAATTGTGGTATATTATTACTAGAGGACCTCACACACCCACAATTAGTATAGAGGGCACTATCATACCCAAACCAAAAATGGATTGGAATGAAAGTGATAGAAGATTAGTACAATTAAATGCAAAAGCAATTAATGTACTTTACTGTTCATTAGATGTAAGTGAATTCAATAGAATATCTACCTGCATCTCTGCAAAAGAAATTTGGGACAAACTTGAGGTCACACATGAAGGAACTAATCAAGTTAAGGAGTCAAAAATAAACATATTAGTACATAAGTATGAATTATTTAAAATGGAATCCACTGAGTCCATAACTGATATATTTACTCGTTTTACTGAAATTATAAATGGGCTAAAGAGTTTAGGAAAGTCTTATACTAACTCTGAATTGGTGCGAAAAATTCTCAGGTCTCTACCAAGAGTTTGGGAGGCCAAGGTAACTGCAATTCAGGAAGCTAAGGACCTCAATACACTGCAATTAAAGGAACTTCTAGGATCACTCATGACCCATGAGTTAACCATGAGGCAAAATTCAGAAGACGAGGTCAAGAGAAGAAAGACCATTGCCCTAAAGTCAACCACTCCAAAACAACAAACTGAGTCGGAAGATTCAGATGATGATGATGAATTTGATGAAGAAGGAATGGCTATGCTTGGAAGAAAATTCAGAAAATTTATGAGAGGTAAGAATAGATTTTATAAAAAGAAACCCTTCTTCAAAGGTAGCTCAAGCAAAGAAAAGGGTAAGGACAAAGAAAAGAAAAAGAATCACCTATTTGTTATGAGTGTAACAAGCCCGGACATTATAAGATAGATTGCCCGGAATTAAAGTGGATGGCAAGAAAACTGAAAAAGAAGAACTTCAAGGCTGAACGGAGTGAAAGTGAGGAGTCAAGTTCGGAAGAGGAAGATCATCAAGAGACGGCTCAAATATGTCATATGGCCAATGACGATGAGGTAGATTCTGAACTTGAATGTGATTTTACTGTTGATGAATTACATGATGCATTTTTAGAACTCATGGAAGAACATAAAAAACTAATCAATAAAAATAAAGTTCTAAAAGAAGAAAATCAATCTCTTATCAAAGATAAGTTAAAACTATCTCATAACTATGAAACATTAAGTAGGAAACTCACAAATGAAACCAAAAATCTAATTGCTGAAAATGTCAAGTTAAAAGAAGATGCTGAAAAATATAAATCCTTAGTAGATAAGTTTACACTTAGTTCTACCAAATTAAATATGATTCTTGATAGTCAAAAAGCTGTATATGATAAGGCTGGATTAGGATATAAAACAAACAGGAAACAAAAATACTTAAAGAACATTTTTGTAAAAGCTAAAAATGAAAATATTACTTGTCATTGCTGCAATAAATTAGGACATAAAGCATATGAATGTAACTATAGAAAGTCCAGTCTAAAAAAATTGAGTAATAATCATAAGCTTAAATTCAAGAAAGTTTGGGTTCCAAAAGGAACATCAAGTACTAACCCTAAAGGACCCAACATAGTTTGGGTACCTAAAGCTCTTTCTTGATCTTTATTGCAGGGGTGTCTTGCAGCTAATAAAGTGGAAAAACGATGGTATCTAGATAGCGGCTGTTCAAGACACATGACCGGTGACGTAGATCAATTTGTCACCTTGGAATCTAAGAAGGGTGGAGTAGTAACCTATGGAGACAATGGAAAAGGGTATATCATTAGAAAGGGTAAAATTTTTATTACTCCATCTACTTTCATAGAAAATGTCTTATTAGTTAAGGGTTTGAAACATAACCTACTTAGCATAAGTCAATTTTGTGATAAAGGGTTTAGAGTCACATTTGAAGCATCAGTATGCATAATCACAAATCCTAAAGATAATAGCATTGTACTTGTAGGACAAAGGCAAAGAAATATTTATATGGTAGATCTTCATGATTTAGGCAAGAAAAATGGATTATGCTTAATTACTAATGAAGAAAAGAAAAATGAAACAAGTTGGCTTTGGCATCGTAGACTAGGATATGCTAGTATGGAATTAATATCAAAACTAGTCAAGAAGGAATTAATAAAAGATGTGCCAAAATTGATTTTTGAAAAGGACAAAATCTATGGACCATGCTCATTAGGAAAACAAACTAAATCATCCTTCAAATCAAAGAATATAGTATCAACAACTAGGCCTTTTGAACTCATACATATGGATCTATTTGGACCCACTAGAACTGCGAGTCTAGGAGGGAAGAAGTATGGACTAGTTATTGTAGATGATCTTTCAAGATATACATGGGTTTCATTTTTGGCACATAAGAATGAAGCATTTTCAGAATTCTTGAAACTTTATAATAATATCATAAATGAAAAGAAGCTCACCTTAGTAGCAATTCGAAGTGATCATGGTACTGAATTTGAAAATCAACACTTTGAAGAATTTTGTAATAAAAATGGTATCTCACATCAATTTTCAGCACCTAGAACGCCTCAACAAAATGGGGTTGTTGAAAGAAAAAACAGGACATTGGCAGAAATGGCACGCACGATGTTGTGCGAGTCAAATCTTCCAAAGTACTTTTGGGCTGAAGTTATAAGCACTGCTTGCCATATTCTAAATTGAGTTTTAATACGACCAATAACCAAGAAAACTCCTTATGAATTTTGGAAGAATAAGAAACCAACCGCTAAATATCTTAGAGTATTTGGATGTAGATGTTTCATTTTAAACAATGGCAAGGAGGATCTAAGTAAATTTGATGCCAAGTCAGATGAAGGTATCTTCTTAGGATACTCCACATCTAGCAGGGCATACAGAGTATTCAATAAAAAAACTCTTGTAGTCGAAGAGTCAGTTAATATCATATTTGATGAGTCTGATAGTGAGTCTGCTAGGAAAGAAAATATTCTTGATGATGATACAGGAATTATTAACTTTGAAAAGTTGAATATTGATGACGTGCCAATTCAAGATAAGGGAGATGATTGCGTGCCACCACAATCTCAAAACTTGCCAAAGGAATGGAGGTATGCATATGGACACCCTAAAGACTTAATCATTGGTGATCCATCTCAAGGGGTAAGAACTCGATCCTCTCTTAAAAATTTAAATGATTATCTTGCTTTTGTTTCATAGTTAGAACCTAAGACTTATGAAGAAGCTGAAAAAGATACCAATTGGATAAATGCTATGCAAGAAGAATTAAATCAATTCAAAAGAAGTAATGTATGGACATTAACTGAAAGACCAAAGCATAACTTTGTAATTGGAACAAAATGGATCTTTAGAAATAAATTAGATGAAAATGGGTCAGTTATAAGAAATAAAGCTAGACTTGTAGCTAAGGGATACAATCAAGAAGAAGAGATAGATTTTGATGAAACATTTGCTCCTGTAGCTAGATTAGAGGCTATTAGATTACTTCTAGCTTTTGCATGTTTGATGGATTTCAAATTGTATCAAATGGATGTAAAAAGTGCATTCTTAAATGGTTTTATAGAGGAAGAAGTATATGTGGAGCAACCTCCTGGTTTTGAGAATCATGAATTGCCAAATCATGTGTTTAGACTACATAAGGCATTATATGGATTGAAGCAAGCACCTAGGGCTTGGTATGATCGATTAAGCAAATTTCTACTAAATAATGACTTTAGTAGAGGAAATGTAGATAAAACACTGTTTCTCAAAAGAAAGGACGAAAATCTATTAGTGGTACAAATATATGTAGATGACATAATCTTTGGTGCCACAAATGATACTCTTTGCAAAGAATTTGCTGATTTAATGCACGGAGAATTCGAAATGAGTTTGATGGGAGAACTAAGTTTCTTTCTAGGATTACAAATCAAACAAACTAAAGAAAGTATCTTCATTCATCAAACTAAGTATACAAAGGAAATACTAAAAAAGTTTGGGAATGAAAATCATAAGGGAGTAGGCACTCCAATGAATCCTACTAGTAAGCTTGACAAAGATGAGAAAGGAAAGAGTATTGATATTAAGCTTTATAGAGGACTAATTGGATCCTTGCTCTACCTTACTGCTAGTAGACCAGACATCGTGTTTAGTGTAAGAATATGTGCTAGATACCAATCAGATCCTAAGGAGTCACATTTAAGTGCTGTTAAAAGAATCCTTAGATATTTAAGAGGAACTACGAACATATGATTATGGTACTCAAGAGACTCCTGTCTAGATTTGCTTGCATACTCAGATGCTGATTTTGCTGGATGCAAATTAGATAGAAAGAGCACTAGTGGAATATGTCAATTCTTAGAAAACAACTTAGTATCATGGTTTAGCAAAAAGCAGAATTCAGTGGCACTGTCAACAGCTGAAGCTGAATATATAGCTGCTGGCAGTTGTTGTGCTCAAGTACTATGGCTTAAGCAACAACTAGAGGACTATGGAGTTAAGCTAGATAACATTCCTAAAGTGTGATAATACTAGTGCCATCAACCTCACTAAAAATCCGGTTCAGCATTCTAAAGCCAAACACATAGAAATAAGATATCATTTTATTAGGGATCAAGTGCAAAATGGAAACATATGTATTGAGCATATATGCACTGAAAAACAATTAGCTGACATATTCACAAAACCCTTGAGTGAAGATAGATTCTGCACGCTAAGGAGGAAATTAGGCATATGTGATCCTTTTTATTGAAGAGATATAAAAGGGAGCAAGCAGTCTCATGATACATTCCTTCCATTTCTAAAAACCCATGAAACATGAGTCAAACTTGTCATCTATAGATTCATTACTCATGTATCATTGTCCCAGAAAGAATTTGTAAGGATTGGAAGCGAGAAAAATTTTTAGAAGCGAAAAGGAAGAGAAAGGAAAAATTTCTGAACTTGGGTCGACCCAACCCAAAATAGGGTCGACCCAACGTTGAGTCGACCCAAGAAAATTCTTGAGTCGACCCAACGTCGGGACCCCACTGTTAAAAGGGGGACCCGTGAGCTATCTAGGGCACTATTTACACTTTGTCCTCTTCCGAAAATCCTATTCCCCATTCTCCAATCTCCTCCAATCATCTCCAAACAGTAGATTACTTCACAATCTTGGAGAAATGGGACCCAAAAGAGCCGTAGCCAAGCGATCCGGGAGGGTCTCACGGATCCAACGTGCGGAAAGAGAAGCTACGGAGCCATCTACAGTGTCTCCACAAGGTGAGACACGTGTAGAGCCACCTCCTCCTCCCTCCCCTTCAGTACAACTTGCAAAGTTTGCAGGGAGACCGGTTACAACGGGGAGAAGGATCCATTTCGAGTTCTTGGATCAAGAAGGGTTCCGTTTGGGAGGATGGATCCGAAGGCAAGGATGGGAGTATCTCTGCTCCCTAGATGTGGTGATATACCTGGGACTAGTCCGGGAGTTCTATGCCTTCCTCAAAACTGGGATGGGAGGGCTCATATCGAAAGTTCGAGTAGTTAGGGTTCGAGTTTTCGAAGAGAGTTTGAGTGAGTTGCTTCATCTCCCCTGCGAAGGAGCAACTCCAGAAAAGCCAGAAAACAAGTTGAGAGCCCTGCAGTTAATTCTTGAGAATGAAGACTTCGACTTCTCGGAGCAGGTTATAGCGAGCTCTCTTTCTACAGAGATGAGGTTGTTGCACAACATCATTGATAGGATTCTATTTCCGAAGAGCGGGAGATTTGATCTCATTTCGGAGCGAGATCTAGTTGTGATGGAGCATATTATTCAGGGTATTTTTCTGAATCTCCCGGCCATGATACTGAGGCAGATGAGGAAGGTGATCTGCAACTCCAGAGTATCCCTGCCTTATGGTATGATACTCACCTTGATCTTTCGACAGCACGACATATCAGTAGAGGGAGAGATCTCCAGGCATCTACTCCATACTGACACGTACACTGCACGATCCCTTATTTGCATGGGTTATAAGAAGGTGAACGGGCAGTGGGTACGTACTGGAGCAGGGATTTAGGGTGATGCACCAGATTTTGGAGACCCTATCCCTGAGGATGAGGAGCATACGGATCATCCTACTGCACCTTCAGAGGCTGGACCATCGTCATCTGTTCCTGCGGGAGACACAGATGAGTTCTGGAGTAGGATGACTGAACTTATGTCAGCTCAGGCGAGGACTATCACTGATGGGCTGACGAGCAGACTAGATATCATGTCGGCTGAGATCAGTGATCTGAGAGAGCAGATAGGAGCTCTACGGCGAGAGAGAGAGACTCATGGACCATCTATGCCACAGGCAGCTGAGTCAGAGATTTCGGCACAGAGTCATCCAGCTCACCGTGCTCCACGCCAGACTCAGTCTCATCAGGCTCGACCTCCCCTCGCCACTTATACTAGGAGGATGAGGACTAGATCACAGCCATTAGATACTCCCTAGGCTGATATTAGCATTATGATTAGAGCCTAGGATATGTATCTAGTTCTCATATGTATTTTGTGTTGATCATGTACTTTGAACTTTGATTGAGGAACATTGTATTTGCTTTTGTTTTTGGCATTAATTGTACTAAAATGTTCCTATTTTGATCAATGAAGTTTAAATGTTTGTTAATTATTGTGCATATTCCCATGCACCTATTTGATGATAACAAAAAGGGGGAGAAGTAAGGAAAGACAAATAAGTTGTGTAAGAAAGAGAAATAAGTTGTCAAACAAGTTGAAAATTATAATAGGAAAGCATATACATTTAAGGGGGAGCAATTTGTAACAATGAAAATGATCAAATCTAAAATTTCTATTGAATTTCAGAATTTGGCACATAGAATTTCAGAATTTGGCACATACCTTTCACACCTCGATACATAATCTGAAACTCATGCTTTATCTCAAATTTTTGAAGTTTCATCTTTAATGAAATATAAATGAAAGGGGGAGCAATTCAAAAAGTCAAATTGGAAACATTTGGATGAAATAGGGGGAGACTTCACTCTCAAATTTGAAAAGCTGAAATTCAGCAACTTGAGCCCTTTTTAAAACTAATTTTAAGATAAGTATCAATAGGCTCATACTCTATATTTTGTAATCATCAAAAAGGGGGAGATTGAGGATGATAGTGGTATTTTGATGATTAATACAATAATCAAAAGTATGTTACAAGTTAATTCGATACTTCATTTATAAGTCTGTTACTCTCAGTATATTCGTATAATAAGATAAAGATGCATTTTATTGTTTATATGGATGAATCTAACCTTGAGTTGCAGCAAAGTGTGGATTGAGTCGACCCCAAGGTTGATTGGGTCGACCCCGGCACATCAAGAAAGCATCTGGCACACTTCTGCAAAAATGGCACGGATGAATAGTAGTTGGGTCGACCCAAGGAAAGCATGAGTCGACCCAAACCTCAAGCCTCTCAAGCCTCAAGAAAACAGTTCTCTGGAAACACTGAGAGGGTCAACCCAAGAGGAAGTTGAGTCGACCCAAGCTTGAGTCGACCCAAACACTGAGAGGGTCGACCCAAAGGCAGTGACAGAATACATTGACAGAATAGGTTCTTTGGAAACCCTGAAAGGGTCGACCTAAGTGAAAGTTGAGTCGACCCAACTGAACCTTGAGTCGACCCAAAGAAATGTTAAGTCGACCCAAGTGAA
This sequence comes from Phoenix dactylifera, assembly GCF_009389715.1. NCBI lineage: Eukaryota > Viridiplantae > Streptophyta > Magnoliopsida > Arecales > Arecaceae > Phoenix > Phoenix dactylifera. The sequence goes on from NW_024068165.1 coordinate 64,145, forward strand.
GGAAGGCTGAATTATAAGTTTCTGTGGTTCTGAGAGGGTCGACCCAAGGAAAGGTTGAGTCGACCCAAGTGAAAGTTGAGTCGACCCAAGCACGGGCAGAAGCATAACGGCTAGTTCTGCAGAAGTACTTTTTGTCCTTCCAACAGTGAGTAACGGCTAGTTTTTGAATTCTAACCATTGGGGCTTGTCCAATGGATGAAGAAAACTATTTAAAGGGGCACTATTCATCAGAGAGAACATCTTTTTGCAAAATATCAAAGAGTACACAAGAAAGATAAAGTGCCCTAATCTTCTTCATTCAAGTGCTTCATTCAAGAGTCAAAAGAAAGTGGTTGAGCAGATTCCAAGAGTCATTAAGAGCTCCATCCACCCTTGAAGAGTGAAGCATCCTTGACAAAGAAAAGAGAAGTCACATCAAGCGATAACTATACTCTAAACTCTTCTTTGTAGATTATATTGTTATATTTGCTCATCTAGGAGCTTAAATCTTCTTACTTCCTTTATTAAACTTCTTGTAAAGGTTAGTTGGTAAGCCCGCAAAACCAACGGTGTAGGTTGATTCGTGAACCCGTAAAACCAATTGTAAAGATTCGTTGGTGAGCCCGGAAAACCAACATAAGTTCGTTGGTAAGCCCGTAAGACCAACATAGATTTTTGGTGAACCCGAAAAACCAAAGTGTAAAGGTTTTTGGATTGTGAGCCCGGAAAACAATCCAACTGTAATCCGCGGGATTATAGTGAATTCCCAAGGAGTCGCTTGGGAGTGGACGTAGGTGCTTAAGAGAGCACCGAACCACTATACTGAAGGAAAAATTTTCCGAGTTGTCCGATAAAATCGAACGCCAGGCATGAAAAATCAGTTTTAAAATTTTTTTTTATTTTATTTATAACAATTATAAATATTAAATTTAAATTTTATATAAAATTACCTCAAGCCCGTAGCGGAAGTTGGTCGAGGTAATTTGAATCTGGATCTGGATCTGGATCCCTGAAGGTAGCTCTGCAAGGCCTGGATCTGCAAGCCCTCTACTTCGCACGCACGTCAAGCTTCGCAAGAAGGTTGGATGATGTCTTTACTCGTGCAAAACAATCTTTTGCAAAAGGGACCCTTGGAAGAAAAGAAATCCAGAAAAAGGACCTTCCCTTTTCTCTTTCTTTCTTTCTTCTCTTTCTTTCTTTCTTCGGTTTCTTTTCTCCCGTTTCTTCACAGCACGCCTAAGCCACAGACGCCCGTCTCTTGATCCTGATCACAGAGGGAATAGAAGGGAGGAGAGGACATCGGATCTGGGCCGAGCTCCAAACCACCAGAGAGAAAGGACTCCTTCCTCTCTCTTCTTCTTCTTCTCCACAGAATCAAAAACTCCTTCTGTCTGACTATTTTCTTCTCAAGAAAATTCTCATCCTCACGTCTTCAAGATGATATGGTGGCCTCAAGTAGGCCAACGCTAAGAGGAGTTAAGAGGCGCTATTGACCAAGCATTAAAGAATTCATTTATGGATGAATTTCATAACGCTTGTTTCAAAACAAACGGTGGGAAAAAACTAATGAATCGATGAAAACGTGCCAGATTTCAAAGATCTAAATGAACCGGAATGTAGCCGGTTCAAAACCGAACATTCCGGTCTAGACGGCAAGCCGAACGGAGTCCGGATGGTGGCACGTCGTGGCGTTGAACCAAGGACGGAGAAGACTCTGTTTTTGCTCCCAGGCTTCCTTTCCATCGCGGCTCACAAGCATCTCTTAAGGGTCCATGAGCTTAAGGGTCCATGGGTCCACAGGAGGTATTTAAATGGGATTTAAAAACCAAGTCAGCCGTTAACCATTGAAATGGTTTTAGCCAAATAGGAAATGGGTTAGCCCATTTTGTAATAAAGCAAGCCTATTTGGTTCTAATCCAAATTGACAGCCGATTTAAATGATTTTTGACTCGAAAAAAATTCCACATGAGTCCGACTCATGGGGAATTCAATTGGGTTCAGTTTTGGCTCGATCCAAGTCCGACTTAGATCAGAACAAATACGAAATTAAATCCCACTTAAATCATGATCGAGCCCAATTACACTAATTTAGACCCAATCAAATCCAATCTCAACAATTGAGTCCTGATCAAGTTCCATTACATTAATTGAAACTTGATTGACCCGAAATACAGACTTAATTAGTTGTTCATCCATGAAATTTAGCATGTACCTCATGTTCAGTGCTAGCTGAACATAGACAGAACTAAATTCCAAATGACCCACAATTTAATTCTTAATTAAATTGGGTCAAGACCTTCTTACTTAGTTTGACTAATGTGCGTGACTTCGATAGGTTCGAACACTAAGCCGGTAGTACATGGACTACTCCATGCACTAATCGAGGTGACCATCTAGCAATGATACCCGACGTCCGGATAGGTCGAATATGCAAAGCAACATTCAAGAACCTAGACGTATGGTTGTTGCATAATTCATCCCTATGACCATCGATGCTCAAGATGACCTCAGAGTGGACTGTCGAACTCTGGGTCCGGTCATCCATAGTGTATTTCAATTAATCAAATCAAGTGACCATAACTTGGTTTACCCTGGCCAAGGTTTTACTGAATTGAAATACAGCGAGACATCAACTCCTATAATCTGGAGCGGTCAATCCCATCTTGACTCGTACACAGACTTCGCGAGTACTTGACTGCACCCAGCATCCTTCCGATCCCTGAATTAGAAATTCAGGTCATCCAGTGCCTAAGTACAGTGAGTTGCTTGCAAGTCACCGTGACAGTCTCAGGTCTAAGGAGTACTTATGCCCATACGCTTTGCGAGCTAACTCCCGACAGTAGAGTGCCACGCAGGTGAGTCACTGTTCAGTGATGATGTACTCCTACATCTCACCTGTATGCCATACAGTGTCTCCACACTTCTTGGTTTAAGAGGATAACCAACTAAATGACACACAACGACCTATACTTGACATAGCTATTGTCCAATTGACAGCTCATCATTTGGTCGCGAACTGGTTTAAGGACTAAATGATAAAACCTCTTTTATCCACTAAATTAGTCCTAAGGACTTCATCACAATACACAGGAGTTCAATTTGAAGATGTAACACTTGTGATGAATAGAAAATTGCCAGAATAAATTTTTATTCATTTTAATAAAATATATACATAATCCAATTTCTTACAATTAAAAATTGGCTTTGGGACACAATTCCCAACAACTCCCACTTGGACTAAAGCCAATTTGTACAGTATCTTATACCCATCTTCGATTTGTGATAATCGAACTCCTTTACAGAAAGGGCTTTAGTGAATGGGTCAGCTAGGTTCTCCTTTCCATCGATCTTCTGAATATTGACGTCACCTCGTTCCACAATCTCTCGTACAAGGTGGTAGCGACGCAGAATGTGCTTGGTTCTATGGTGAGACTTTGGATCCTTTGCTTGTGCAATGGCTCCAGTATTGTCACAATACAAAAGAACTGGACCATTGATTGAGGGAGCAACACCAAGTTGATTTGCAAACTTCTTGATCCAAACAGCTTCCTTTGCCGCATCTGATGCAGCAACATACTCTGCTTCGCATACGGAATCGGCTACTGAATGCTGCTTGGAACTTTTCCAGCAGACTGCTCCTCCATTTAGGGTAAACACAAATCCTGACATACTCTTACTGTCATCATGGTCTGACTGAAAACTAGAGTCTGTAAACCCCACAAGTTTTAAGTCAGATTCTCCATAGATTAACCATTGGTCCTTAGTATTTCTTAAATACTTAAGGATGGTTTTCACCACCTTCCAATGGTTCTCATCCGGATCAGACTGATACCTACTCGCTACTGCTAGTGAGTAAGCAACATCCGGTCTTGTACATGTCATGGCGTACATGATAGAACCTATTGCAGAAGCATATGGGATTCTACTCATACGCTCTCTCTCTTCGGAAGTTGTCGGACAATCTTTCTTAGAGAGAGAAATTCCTTGGCCTATCGGAAGATAGCCCTTCTTGGAATTCTCCATGTTGAACCGCTTCAACATAGTGTCGATGTACGTGGATTGGGACAATCCAAGCAACTTCTTAGATCTATCTCTATAGATCTTCATCCCTAAGATGTAGGATGCTTCTCCCAAATCCTTCATGGAGAATTGTGATGACAGCCAAAGTTTCACATTTTGTAATGTAGGAATGTCATTCCCAATTAAGAGAATGTCATCCACATACAACACAAGAAATGTGATCACTGAACCGTTAACCCACTTGTAGACACAAGGTTCTTCTTCGTTCTTAACGAAGCCATATGTTTTGATAGTTTTATCGAAACGTATGTTCCAACTTCGAGAAGCTTGCTTAAGTCCATAAATGGACTTTTGTAGCTTGCATACTTTGGACTCGTCTATGGATGTGAAACCCTCAGGTTGTATCATATACACCTCTTCTTCCAGCTCTCCATTTAGAAAAGCTGTTTTCACATCCATTTGCCAGATTTCATAATCCATATATGCTGCTATAGCTAGCATGATCCGAATAGATTTTAGCATTGCCACAGGGAAAAAAGTCTCGTCATAATCGATACCATAACGTTGACGATACCCCTTGGCAACCAGACGGGCTTTATAGGTTTCCACCTTTCCGTCCGCGCCTCTCTTTCTTTTGAAGATCCATTTGCACCCTATGGGTTTTATCCCTTCGGGTGGATCAACTAGTGTCCATACACTATTGATTTCCATGGATTCCATTTCGGATCTCATGGCGTTAAGCCATAACTCAGAGTCGGACCTTTGCATAGCATCCATATAGGTAATCGGATCCTCATTGTTCTCATCAAGCTCAATAGGATCTGCATCTTGGACCAAGAAACCGTAGTATCTGTCCACTTGACGCGGTACTCTACCTGATCGCCTTAATGGTGCTTCTACATTGGGCTCCGGGTTTGATCTAATCGAATCCGGTTCTGTGGGTTCAGTAGTTTGTGTTAAATCTTCCATCTGCTGAGCTTCATTAAGTTCAACCTTAGAGGCAACAATTCCTTCACTAAGGAATTCTTTTTCCAAAAAGGTTGCCTTAAGTCCTACGAACACCTTTTGTTCATTAGGAAGGTAGAAGTAATAACCCCTAGTTTCCTTGGGGTACCCTACAAAATAACACTTATCGGACCTAGGACCAAGTTTGTCAGTTTGAGAACGTTTAACATAAGCCGGACATCCCCAAACCCTAAGGTATGAAAGTGTCGGCTTACGCCCAGTCCATATCTCATATGGAGTCTTCTCAACAGACTTACTTGGAACCTTATTTAGTATTATACACGCAGACTCTAAAGCATAACCCCAAAAAGATACAGGCAGACTAGTAAACCCCATCATGGATCGAACCATGTCTAACAGAGTTCGATTCCTCCTTTCGGATACACCATTGTGCTGAGGTGTTCCTGGAGGGGTCCATTGTGAGAGAATCCCATTCTCCTCTAGATAAGTCAAGAAATCACCAGAAAGGTATTCTCCTCCTCGGTCTGACCGAAGGATCTTAATACTCTTTCCAGTCTGTTTTTCTACTTCATTACGAAATTGTTTGAACATTTCAAATGATTCCGACTTGTGCTTCATCAGATAGACATACCCATACCTGGATAGGTCATCTGTGAAGGTTATGAAGTAGGCATAACCACCTTTGGCACTTACGTTCATAGGTCCACATACATCAGTATGTATGAGGCCAAGAACATCGATGGCTCGTTCACCCTTTCCAGAAAAAGGTGACTTGGTCATCTTACCCAGAAGACAGGATTCACAAGTTGGCAATGATTCACAATCATTGATTTCTAAAATGCCCTGTTGGGCTAACCTGTTTATCCTGTTTTTATTTATGTGACCTAACCGGCAATGCCACAAATAGGCTTCATTGACATTATCTAACTTAGGGCGTTTATTAGAGGTGTACATTACATTCACAGGCAGTGATAGAGTATAAATGCCATATTTCAATTGTCCACGAAAAATTTTAATACCATTCAAAATGATATCACAAAAATTTTCTTTTATTGATAAACAATAACCATTTTTGGCCAAAAGGCCTACAGAGATGACATTCATTAAAAATGTTGGACAATAATGACAATCATCTAATATGACTACTCTAGATTCAAAAACAAGCTGAATGACTCCTAAAGCTAGGACTGGAACTGATCTTCCATCTCCAACGTTCAGGAATCTCTCGTCATTCTTGAATCTTCTACTAACTTGAAGTCCCTGCAACGAATTGCAAATATTAATTGGACTTCCGGTATCCAATACCCAAGTGGTAGAATCATAAATTGAAAAATTACAAGGTGTTATCATATAATTACCTTGTGCAGCAACTGTTTGCTGCTTTTTCTTCTTAGGCCTGTTTGGATCAAGGGACGCTATGTAAGCCGGACAGTTCCGCTTCCAATGACCCATCTTCTTACAGAAGAAGCACTCTGCCTTGCTCTTATCGGCTTTATGCTTCTTAGTCTGGCTGGGCTTAGAGACCCCAGCACGAGCTTTCTGCATCTTCTTCTTCTTTCCTTTCTTAAAGAAAGAAAGTCCTGCAGAAGTCCCACCTACCACATTCACCGACTCCTTTTTGAGTTGGTGATCCTTCTCATAGGTCTGCAGTAAACCTAGCAAACCATGATAGGATACTTCAGGTTTAGTCATTCTATAATGACTAAGGAAGGTCAGGTAGGACTTGGGAAGTGAGTTTAAAATGGCGTCCTTGCCCAATTGCTCGTGCAAAGGAAAGCCAAGTTTACTTAGGTGATCGATTTGTTCGACCATGTACAATACATGATCGGTGACCGATGCTCCTTCCCTCATGCGGGCATTGAATATAGCGCAGGAGGTTTTATGTCGTTCAACATCATCAGGTGTGCCGAAAGACTCCTTCAACATTTGAAGGATTTCCACTGGCTGCGCTTCCTCGAATTTACGACTAAACTCATCATTCATCGAGGCCCTCATGATGCAACGCACTGTAGTGCGATCCTTGAGCCACTTCTGATAAGCGTCTCTGATTGCACGTGGTGCATTGGCTGCAGGTTCCTCAGGTGCAGGATCCGATATCACATACAGGATCCGCTCATGCTCTAATACTATTTTCATCTTTCGATACCAGCTATCGAAGTTAGGTCCATTAAGCTTATCATTGTCTAATAGTGTTCGGAGGGACAATGAGTTAGCCATATCTGAAAAATAAAGGAAAAACCCAACTAATCAGTATATGATTTATTTAATCCTAAAGACTTGGACTTTAGTCTAAAGTTTTCTCCCACTATTTTAATCGAATTAATAGCCTCTACCTTTAATTCGAGGAATTACTTTAATTTCCTAGTGGGTACTAGAATCCGCATAGACTGCATACGGGCCCGAGGAAGGCTCGGCCAACCCATGTGCATCTAAGGGTAGGTACATTACCAATTATTTCTCTAAACAATTTCTAGCAATCAATTTTGCCCCAAGTGGTAATCAGTAGGCAGAGGCCTCCACTGAAAATCCTGGTTAGGTCCAACCATTAATGAACTAACTCGATGATACTACCTAATGTATGATCAGGCCCGAGGAAGGCTCGGCCAACCTAATCACAATTAGATAGCTCAAAAAGCTATCATATAATAAAGGATAATTCCAGTATTTAGAGGAACACCAGACGGAAGCGTCCTGCATGTTCAACTGTAATATTGGACCTATTATCATTCACCTTAATGGGAGGCTATGATCTAGTTATCTATATAACTTTATCATTTTAAGGACCTAATAATTTAGAGGATTTTAAATGATATGTAACACTGACCGATAATTCTAAATCCTCCCACTGACTTCACCAAATCATATAGAGGACTAGCTCTTATTGGTCTATTAAACACCTAAATCAGTCACACTGATTTTTCTTAATGGCATGGGTGAGTGCCAAGTATCAAGGTACCTTAATCAAAACTTGATCGATCAAATTGGCCAGGTAAGAGAGATCATGGGAGGGTTACGCCATTAACCTCTTTCCTAGACACCAACTATGTTGGCCAGGTAAGAGGTAGCCCCAATTAAAAACCATGATCAAATGCCGACTTACCTTAGACACCAATTGGTTTATCAAGTTGATTTAGGTTATCCTTGGGAACTCGGGCTCGACCACTAAGCCACAATCAGATCCAATTGAAATGTTTGGATATGATAAACTACAACTATTGAGTTTGATCATTTTATAAACCTTGATTTAGTCTAGTTCAACTATTGATTAGATTAAATCATGTTTCTTAAGTTAGTCCATTTCAATTTGATTTCATGATTAGGTCTAACCTAGTCAACTAATCTGATTGTGCTAACCCATCCCCAAATCCCATATTCAAATTTAAATTTTAATTCGAATTTCAAATTTTGAATTTTAAATCTTTATTTGAAATTCAAATTTTAAATTTTAAATTCAACATTTAATTCTTTATTAAATGCATTATGATCATGGATTCAAGGTGTCAATTTATTCCAAATATAAACAATTTATATTTAAATTTTGTGGTCATAATAAATTTAAAACTGAAATTTCATAAACATCAATTATGCATAATTTCACAAAAATAAACTATTTATTTTATGATACAAATTAATCTCAATTTTGTGCTAGGACAACCTTTTCACAATAAGGGGTTAACCTTATAGCAGGACAACCTTATAATTCAGCACAAGATTGATATTTTATCAATAAATCTAGATCTAATCTAAATTTAAAAATTAAATCATGCATAATTCTAGATATTATAGGCCAATTCCATCGGCCAACCTGGCTCTGATACCAGTTGAAGGGAAAATTTCCCGAGTTGTCCGATAAAATCGAACGCCGGGCATGAAAAATCAGTTTTAAAATTTTTTTTTATTTTATTTATAACAATTATAAATATTAAATTTAAATTTTATATAAAATTACCTCAAGCCCGTAGCGGAAGTTGGTCGAGGTAATTTGAATCTGGATCTGGATCTGGATCCCTGAAGGTAGCTCTGCAAGGCCTGGATCTGCAAGCCCTCTACTTCGCACGCACGTCAAGCTTCGCAAGAAGGTTGGATGATGTCTTTACTCATGCAAAACAATCTTTTGCAAAAGATACCCTTGGAAGAAAAGAAATCCAGAAAAAGGACCTTCCCTTTTCTCTTTCTTTCTTTCTTCTCTTTCTTTCTTTCTTCGGTTTCTTTTCTCCCGTTTCTTCACAGCACGCCTAAGCCACAGACGCCCGTCTCTTGATCCTGATCACAGAGGGAATAGAAGGGAGGAGAGGACATCGGATCTGGGCCGAGCTCCAAACCACCAGAGAGAAAGGACTCCTTCCTCTCTCTTCTTCTTCTTCTCCACAGAATCAAAAACTCCTTCTGTCTGACTATTTTCTTCTCAAGAAAATTCTCATCCTCACGTCTTCAAGATGATACGGTGGCCTCAAATAGGCCAACGCTAAGAGGAGTTAAGAGGCGCTATTGACCAAGCATTAAAGAATTCATTTATGGATGAATTTCATAACGCTTGTTTCAAAACAAACGGTGGGAAAAAACTAATGAATCGATGAAAACGTGCCAGATTTCAAAGATCTAAATGAACCGGAATGTAGCCGGTTCAAAACCGAACATTCCGGTCCAGACGGCAAGCCGAACGGAGTCCGGATGGTGGCACGTCGTGGCGTTGAACCAAGGACGAAGAAGACTCTGTTTTTGCTCCCAGGCTTCCTTTCCATCGCGGCTCACAAGCATCTCTTAAGGGTCCATGAGCTTAAGGGTCCATGGGTCCACAGGAGGTATTTAAATGGGATTTAAAAACCAAGTCAGCCGTTAACCATTGAAATGGTATTAGCCAAATAGGAAATGGGTTAGCCCATTTTGTAATAAAGCAAGCCTATTTGGTTCTAATCCAAATTGACAGCCGATTTAAATGATTTTTGACTCGGAAAAAATTCCACATGAGTCCGACTCATGGGGAATTCAATTGGGTCCAGTTTCGGCTCGATCCAAGTCCGACTTAGATCAGAACAAATACGAAATTAAATCCCACTTAAATCATGATCGAGCCCAATTACACTAATTTAGACCCAATCAAATCCAATCTCAACAATTGAGTCCTGATCAAGTTCCATTACATTAATTGAAACTTGATTGACCCGAAATACAGACTTAATTAGTTGTTCATCCATGAAATTTAGCATGTACCTCATGTTCAGTGCTAGCTGAACATAGACAGAACCAAATTCCAAATGACCCACAATTTAATTCTTAATTAAATTGGGTCAAGACCTTCTTACTTAGTTTGACTAATGTGCATGACTCCGATAGGTTCGAACACTAAGCCGGTAGTACATGGACTACTCCATGCACTAATCGAGGTGACCATCTAGCAATGATACCCGACGTCCGGATAGGTCGAATATGCAAAGCAACATTCAAGAACCTAGACGTATGGTTGTTGCATAATTCATCCCTATGACCATCGATGCTCAAGATGACCTCAGAGTGGATTGTCGAACTCTGGGTCCGGTCATCCATAGTGTATTTCAATTAATCAAATCAAGTGACCATCACTTGGTTTACCCTGGCCAAGGTTTTACTGAATTGAAATACAGCGAGACATCAACTCCTATAATCTGGAGCGGTCAATCCCATCTTGACTCGTACACAGACTTCGCGAGTACTTGACTGCACCCAGCATCCTTCCGATCCCTGAATTAGAAATTCAGGTCATCCAGTGCCTAAGTACAGTGAGTTGCTTGCAAGTCACCGTGACAGTCTCAGGTCTAAGGAGTACTTATGCCCATACGCTTTGCGAGCTAACTCCCGACAGTAGAGTGCTACGCAGGTGAGTCACTGTTCAGTGATGATGTACTCCTACATCTCACCTGTATGCCATACAGTGTCTCCACACTTCTTGGTTTAAGAGGACAACCAACTAAATGACACACAACGACCTATACTTGACATAGCTATTGTCCAATTGATAGCTCATCATTTGGTCGCAAACTGGTTTAAGGACTAAATGATAAAACCTCTTTTATCCACTAAATTAGTCCTAAGGACTTCATCACAATACACAGGAGTTCAATTTGAAGATGTAACACTTGTGATGAATAGAAAATTGCCAGAATAAATTTTTATTCATTTTAATAAAATATATACATAATCCAATTTCTTACAATTAAAAATTGGCTTTGGGACACAATTCCCAACATATACTTCTTGTTGTTTGTATTGTGATTTGTTTAATTCTACTAACTCATCAATTAACATAAGTAAGATAGTTAAAATTAAGAGAAACCAATTCACCCCCCTCTTGGCTTGTCACCTTGGGCAACACTCCTAACACTTGAAGTTTTTGGCACAAGCTCGAGTCGACTCCAGGACTCTTCGAGTTGACTCCGACTGAGAATAGACAGAAGGACAGAACGTTAAATTTTAGACCCTGTTAGCTAGTCGACTCCAAAAGATTGTGAGTCGACTCCGATGCTTGGCGAGTCGACTCCAGATGGTCCCGAGTCGACTCCATGTAAAAGCTGACAAAAAGATAGAACATTAGTTTTTGAGACCCTGTCAGCAAGCCGACTCGCAAAGACTTCGAGTCGTCTCCTACATCAGCCGAGTCGACTCCCAGTTTGTCTGAGTCGACTCCCAGAGGAAAATAGTCTGAAAGACAAAGATTCAGTTCTGGAGATCCTGTGAACAAGTCGACTCCAAGTGTTCCAGAGTCGACCCCCAATTTAGCCGAGTCGACTCCAACAAGGCCCGAGTCGACTCTGAGGTAGATCAGTTCAAAAGACAGAGAATCAATTTTTTGGTCTCTGAGAGCGAGACGTTTTACAAAGATCTCAAGTCGCCTCTCAAGACAGCCGAGTCGACTCCAAGGACTCCAAAAAAATCCGAGTCGACTCGAGAAAAAAAAACAGAAAGTTGGATTTCTGGAACCCTGAGAACGAGCGACCCCTAAGTGCTCGAGTTGTCTCCAGCTGCTGGCGAGTCGACTCCAGTTTGGTTCGAGTCGATCCCAAGATGAGGCATGCACTTTAATTCAAATCTGGAACAATGACCGAGTCGTCTCCAGTAAAGCGCGAGTCGACTCCAGTAACAGTCGAGTTGACTCCAGATCGCACAAGTCGACTTCGATCCTAATGGATACATTGTCAGAATATGCAGACGGGTCAGAACGGCACTAATCTCCTCTCTAACAGCTATTTTTTGAAGGAAATCACTTAAATAGCTAGAGTGAACAGTAGTAGATAATAAGAGAGTTATTCCATTTGAGCATTAAAAGATTTTCAACCACCAAGAGTTTTCGTAGAGTGTATCCAAGCAAAAGAAGGGAAAAGGGTATTCAACTCAAACCAAAAGGGATTCCTTCACATTCAAAGCTCTACATACTATCTTACATCCTTCAGCTCATTCAAGAGGAGACTTAGAAATTGAGTAGCCCCCACTTCCTCATCTTAAATCTGTTTGAGGGCTTCTAACTTAATCTTGTTAACATTATTTCTGTTGCCCAAGGTGACAACCCAAGAGGGGGGGTGAATTGGGTTTTCTAAAAAATTATATTACCTAATTTACTTTGAATTGAATGCAGCGGAATGATAAGATGTTATTTACTTAAGCTCTAGGCAATTACAAGTAAAGTAGTGGAAGATTAAGCTAGAGCAATTATAATCTATGTGAATGGTAAGGATGGAGTGGAAGCTAAGCAAGTTCTAACCAATCACTTATAAATCAATAGGAAACAAAGTTAGAGATATTAACCAATCAAGTATGAATGTAAGGCATGAAACACAAGAGATAAGGCATCACAAACATAAAGATGTATAGTGGTTCGGTGCACCCCAGCACCCCAGCACCTACATCCACTCCCCAAGATCTCTTGGGAATTTTACTATAATCTCTCAGATTATAGCCGGTTGTTTTACAAGCTCACAACCTAACTTGTTGTTTTCACGAGATCACAACGAACTCGATCGGTTTTCATAGGCTCACCGACTAGAACCAACCGATTGTTTTTCCGGGTTCACAATCAAACCTAGTTGGTTTTCTCCGGTTCACCAACCACAACCTTACACCGTTGGTTTTTCCTTTGGCTCACCAACAAACCTTAACCCCTTGATTCAATCCCTTGATTGAATCAAGTTACAAGATATTAGAACAAGAGTTTAAAGCAAATACAAGCTTCTTAAACAAGCAGATATAGAAATATAAACAAATAGAGTAAAGAGAAGAAGCCCTCAAACAAGTTTTGTAGATGAAGGAACTCGGCTTCTTCTTTACTTGACCCTCTTCTGATTTCGCATGAGGTAGAGGATCACTGAGATAGTACACAGTTGGAGAGAAAGCTTTGGGATTCACTCGGATGTTCTTCTTCTCTTCTTTTTGCTTTGAAAATGGCCCTTTTGTGTTTTTGGGAGGTTTCTCTTGAAATCTCTCTGAAATCTCTTTCCTATGTGTTTTCTTCCACTTCCTTATTTTCTCCCCTTGCTCTCCCCTTGATTTTATAGCTTTAGAGGGAGTGGGAACAAGAATCTAGCCATTAGAGACAAAAATAGAGCCGTTGGAGTCAAGAAAAAACTAGCCGTTATGCCTCCCAGCGTGCTCGAGTCGACTCGGCTGAAGCAGGAGTCGACTCGACTAAAGCAGGAGTCGACTCGGCTGAAACAGGAGTCGACTCGTGAATAAGAGTCTGCCGGCACTGTAGCTAGGAGTCGACTCGAGCACTGTAGCGCTGAAGTTGGAGTCGACTCGAGCACTATAGCGCTGAAAATTAACTCTCTATCTTTTTGTCTGTTCTCAGTCAGAGTCGACTCGCAGAGTCTCGGAGTCGACTCGCAGAGTCTCGGAGTCGACTCGAGCATTGTTCCTTGAAACTTCAGAGTGTCAGAGTCGACTCTGAACTTCCAGGAGTCGACTCGAGGACTATTCTTTTGAATCTTTCTTTGAATTTGCTCCTCCAACTTGAATCCTTTGAACTTAAAACTTGGGCCAATGAAGTGTAGCTTTCTTCCAACTTTTCTTGAGAGCTTTTGAGGCCTTCTTGTATTTTTCCAACTTGCTATGTTCCTTGCAAAACAAATTATCTTTCTTCTTGCAACACAAGCATTAGTAATTATACTTCAAGGTTTTGTGATCATCAAAATTAATCTTTAAATCAATCTTTGTGTTATCAATCTTTTCCTTTTTGATGATGACAAAACTTGGAGTATATGCAATATAAAATAGATTGTGTTCTAGAACTAATGCATAACTAAGTTGCATGAAGTAGAAAATATATATCTTTAAAATATACTTCATGATAATGCTTTAGATTTAATCAGCTTAACATAATCAACATATAAAACATTATGAGCATATACTCAGATATTTCTTCTCCTTTTTGACAAAATCAAAAAGGTTGCAAGATAATGAAACATTAAGCACAAAGATAATGATACTCAAATATTTCTTTTCCTTATTGTACTCTGATTTTCAGTTAATGCATGTCAAATTATTGCAAGAATATGAATCATATAACTCAAGGCAATAATGTCAGAATGAGATTAATCAGCATAGATCAGAGCCAATTTAGATGATTTTAGAGCAAATTATAAGGAGAGCACATCGAATGTGATTCCAAAAATAGTTTTCAAATCAAGTGTAGGTGGAACCTTTTTCAAGTTAATTCAAGGAGCATCAAGACTGATATTCAAAGAAGGCACGAATGAAAATCTAACCTCCTTTTTTTTTTTGAAAGATCTTTAATAACAATTATGAAAGCTTGTTTATTTAAGATCTTTTGCCCAATATATTAAATATATAGCAACATGAGAGCAATCTAATCAATTTTTTAGAGTATAATATCAAAACTTATATACTCGAAAAATATAATATCATGTTTGAATTGCAATTTGGTTCATGATTGATGCATAAGATATATTAACCAAATAGCAAGCCTCAAGGTGTATAATAGAGATTTTCAAATTTAAATTTCAGATATTTATAATACATATTGGAGAGTATTAGGATCACTTCTCATTTAGTATTCTTTCTCTCGTCTTTAGTTATGGATTTATGCAATTAAGTTCCATATGATCTCTCCCTCTAAAATTTTCTTTCTCTCCCTTAATTGATCATTCCATTTAAGAGTTTAGAATTTGAAGATAATTTTCAATAAAACATTCAAATTGTTAATCTTGAAAATATATTTTCTACAAATTTCAGCATATTTTCAACTTAACCCATTGAGAGCATATTTGCAAGTATCAAGTCATATTCATTTGAAATAATAAATGCTCTATAGAATTAAACTTAAAGTATAGGCTATATATAATTAAGACAAGTAATGGCAACACAAGGAGGTTCATCAATTCATAAAATATTCAAGGTATGCATCATATGATGGTGACTTTTGAATAAGATGCAAAATCTAGAGAGATTGATTTGTTTAAAGCTCCCCCTCAAAAGATGCATTCTTCTTTAATCATTCTTTTCTTTTTGTTGAATTTCAGATGTTAATGATAAGCGTGAATAAAACTGAAATTCTCTGATATCAAGAATGTAAAGTGATCTAGAGTTTTTCAAAATTTATAGCAATCACTCTTTTTCATCTTTCAGGAACAAGTTATGCTTTCTCTTAATCTTTGAGAAAATATACTGAAATATTAATCATAAAATAATTCATTTGAAGATCAATTTTTTTCAAAAGCAATTATATTTTCTTTCTTTTAAGAGTCATTTGAGTGAGTTAAAATCTTTCTAGCTTTAGGAGCATTCACTCTTTTAAAAATAGCTTTTTCTTTTAGTGATGGAAGCAACAATCATGCAGAAAGGGATATAGAAGATCATTCAGATGAATGTTTATAGAATTTAATTTCTTACTTATAGATTCACAGCAATGTATACATGAAATACAATGAATCTTTTTAATATCAAAATAAAGTTATATATTTAGAAACATTTGTTTGCAATCAAGATCATTGAAAAGTACATCATTTAAACTAATTTTAGTACACTTTAAAGATAAGAAATGATATTTTTCAGATGCGTATCGGAGCAATCAACCAAGGCATCAAAATTAATTCTATTTTTCTTAAGTTAAGATTTTTATTTAGGAATCATATTGACTTATTCTCCTGAATGTTGTGATCATTGAAGTATATAACTAAGGTTATAAAGATGTAACGATATAAGCATTTTTAAATTAAGTTTAAACTTTTATACAAAATCGGATTCTGAACTTCATAAAGATTTTCAAGGAGGCTTTCAAATTTATAATTTGAGATATGTATCTTCCACATTGTAGCTCATCTTAAATCATTCGATTGAAAACATATATTTCAAATATATTAGAGCATATTCAGAATATTTATATTTAATGTTGAGTTTTGGTATGACTTAGAACATTATGTACCAAAGTTAGGCAAGTTGAAAGATAAAATAAAATCAATTCATTTTGCCTAAATAGATATATCCTTCTATTCATTTTAGAAATCTGAAATTTCTGTTCAATAAAACCAAAAAAAAATTTTATGTAGTATTTTAAACATTCAATCAAATTATCCAAGCATGGAGCATTACAAAATATTGAGAACCCATAATTCAAAACATCATGCCACATGCAAAATATATTATGTGTTAAGTCATGCATTAAAATATTAAGAATAAGCATGTCAAGGATCAAAATTAATTCTTTTCAAATAAACTCCCCCTATTTAAATATAATCTTGCACTGATTTCATCCTTAAGGTGTGTTTCCAAGTGATTAAAACTTGACTTGATTCTTCTTATATACTTTCATTTACTTTGTCATTCATTTCTTCTTTTTTGTTTGAATTTCTCTCCTTAATCAATTAACGAATATTTTGATTTTATTTTTCATTTTTACTTTCTTATGCTCTATACTCTATTTGCTCCATATCTGGTGGAGTTAGAAGGAGCACGAGGTACTACCACTAGCCTCCCTCTTGTGCCGTTCCTAATATACCCTACACCGAATAGTTGGGTCAAATAGTGCCGGGTACTACCACTAGCCTCCCCACTGGCACCATCCCTATAATGAGCAATATAGAAAGGTTAAAATATTCACTTCAAATTTTCTCTGTTTAAGGGTAATTAATTATGGATTTTATTCCTTCCAAAAGAATGCTCACACAAGTCTCACAAATGTGCCGAATATATTATGCTTGTTTTACTTTTCCTTAAGATTGGAGTATTTGTCTTTACTTAGATTTTACTTCTCTTGAATAATGTTCATTCTCTTTTCTTTATCTCTCTCTTTTTGTTATTCTCATGTAATTTACATGAAAGAGCAGAGTAAAGAAATAATCTTATGTATCATATAGATGTATATCATGCAAACAACATTTTCATTATGCTCAAGGATTCATAACTTTTCACAAGTAATTTTAAATCAAAATTTTAAGCATAAACTTGTGTATTTCATGGTTATGACATAGGCAAAGATATATTTTAGTTTGGGCAAACCATGAAATAATTTCTAAAAGCATAAGTCAATCAATACATATATAGACATGATATCAAGAAATTAATACTTAAAGACTTTAATCATGCCATAATAAGATTTAAGTTATTGACTTTGCTCAGCTAATTTATGAGAGAGGTGTCTAAAACTACCGATTCATTCTGCATTCTTCAAGTCAAATACCTACTAAATTTCTTATGTGTAAACTTTTGGCTGAAGAAAGTCCCCTTTCTTGTTTGCATGTGAATTTTTATTGTATCTTATGTAGAGGTGTCCTTCAAGTTAAAATCTCTCATTTTCTTTCTTAAGGATCGTGCATTATTAACAAAATCTTTTTCTTTCTTGAATGAAAGTCATTAGTTTCTTCAAGATACAAAACATTCATACAACATATTTTTTAACTAGATGACTCAACATAAGATATGATAATAATTGAATGTTGAGTCACTTTACTCAAGAGATTGCCTAAATATAAGCAAGCACATGTCACTTGAACTAAAGAGATAGTTTCATTAACCAAGATGGTTCAAGGACAAGCATGTGAGGCAATAGGAAGATTCTTCAAGGTCAAATCAATTTCTTGTTTTCAGAATCAATTTAGCTTAGATTCCATTTGCTTAAGATAATTATCAATAAAACATACTAGCTAAGTTTATCTTAAACAGTTGTTTGTATCAAAATTCAGATTATGATTCATTTGTTATCAATAAAATGTGATTCATTAGAGTTAGATTGAAGTCTTGCACAAGGGCACATAATGAGCATACAATCTGGTCTACTAGCTATATGATAAAATAATTATTCTATCATGCTTCAATACAGCTTTAAAACAATAGATCTACCTTGCTTATCCTTTTCAAATTCTACAAGATGGGGTCATAGACATACCTTCTTCATGCCAATCTTCTATAGGAGTTTTCTTATGGACTAACTTTGGTCAATGAAGATCCCCTTTCTTGTTTGTCCTAATTTGAAGTTCGAGAGAAAATGTTAATTCATTTATCATACATATTTCAAACTCACCTTGCATGAGCTTAGTAAAATCTTCATATAAATCTTCATTAGTAAAACCAAAAATGATGTCATTAATGTATACTTTGAGCAAATAAGATATCATAAATTCTTCTTTTTGATGCATAGTTTTATCACTATTACTTTCTATCAAAAAAGTTACTCAAGCTTTTATATCATGCTTTTGGTGCTTGTTCCAAATCACATATTGTTTTATCATATTTGTAATAAGTGTTTTCAAATAAGGTGGTTATTTTACATAGATCTCCTTTTTTAATGAAATAACCACATAGAAGTGCATTCTACACATTCATTTGACAGAATATAAAGCTCATAAAGCAAGCAAATGATAATGGTGATCTTTACTTTTAATCATGCAAGAATTTCATCAAGATCTATTTCATCTTTTCTTGATTGAATCTTTTAGTAGTCACCAATTTTTCTTCATTAAGTGCATTTCTGAAAAACTCAATTTGGTTCTAATTATTAACAAGTTTTCAGATTTCATCGGCAAGATTTCAAATTCTATCTCTTAAAAAAAATGATTTAGTTTAACTCGACCAATTATAATCTTGTTCATTCTTAAGGTGTTTTAGTTTCAGATTGTTATATGTAAGCAAAAAGATTAATCATATACATATCAAATAATCTGATTTTAGTGTCTTGATGAAAAGATCATTAGTCTCATAAAGAACAAAATGAATTGATATTTCTACAACTAGAATCTTTTCATTGAATATTCTATATGCATTGCTTGATGAATGATATCCAAGGATAGAAATATCTTTATCAGATTTGGCATTATTTTCATAAGAACATATCAAGCATAATATGTACGACTGAAAAATATGAAAGATATGCAATAGTTTATTTTCTATTTTTCAGAAGATCAAAAGAAGTTTTCATCAAAATAGATCTAATAGAAACTATATGTATGACAAGCAGTGATGATAGCTTTTAACAAAAAATATTTAAGTAGATGACTATCATACACCATTGTCTTTTTCATTTCTTCAAGAATTCTATTAACCCTATTTTACTTATGGTGTCCTTGGTGCTGAAATAATTGTATTCAATATTATTTTCTGTATAAACTTTATCAGAATTTTGGTTTTCAACACTGTGCCATGATACTCTTTATCTTCACAGTTGGGAAACCTTTTTCATTTGAAACACTTTTACAAGATTTAGAAAATACAGAAAATACTTCAATTTTATTTGCCAAGAACAAATCCAATGTAAGCTTTTGAAAAACTTAGTGATGGAAACAATATCTTTAGATTTAGAAATTGATTCTTGTTTGTTTGCTTAGTTAACATGCATAGTAAACTTTGACCTTTCAGAAGATAATATAAGTAAGCCAATGATAAGGTCTTTTGAGATTAAGTACATACTAGCATGAGTTGATTTTATATGCCAAAAGTGGTTTCTTCACTCTTGGTATTCATAATGCATAAAAATATACCAAGTACACATTCTTATGCCTAAGATCAATAAAAGATAATGCCATGGATAAAAATTCTCAATCAAGCATATAGAGGACTCAAAAAGATATTTTAAGGAAATTGATTAATCATTAACAAAGTATCCATCAATAAGTAAAGTATAACATAGAAAGATAGAGGAATTTGAATTTGTTTCTTCTATTTTAATTACTTTTCTTGATTATATTTTAAATTCCATTCTTTAACGTGTGTCTAGAACATCCATTTGTATGAAAGTTCTATTTATTCCATGGGTATCTTGGCACACCTGCATCTACATCCTCATATTTTTATTTTGGGTACCCAAGCTTACTTGGGTCCTTGAGAGTTAGGACATATGGTTCCTTTTGGAACCCAAATCTGTTTAATAGTAATAACTTTACCATTTGATTTAATTGTACTAGAACTATAGGTAAAGTTGTTATGCCCATTCTTTTGATGTTTGAAATACGTTATCCTTTTTGATGATTTGCTTGACGAATTTATAACCTTTTTCTTTAGGGATTCATTGCTAAGCAAAGGAGTCAAGCCAAATTTTGATTTAACAAAAACAGCATGTTGGCTTTCAAACATCATTTTTAATCTTTCTGAACTTACAGTGAATTTGTTAATAAAAGATTTTAATTGGTTAATTTCTTCACTTAAGTTTTGATTTTTTTTAATTAAATTCTGATTTTTCTGAATCAATTGTTTTGAATTTAACCTTAAGCTTTCATTTTCAGAATTTAGTTTATCTTGTATTTCAGTAATAGAATTTCTTTCTTTTGAAATTTTCAGATTTAGTTTTTTAAGATTTTTATTCTTCATAGCTAATTTTTTACATTCACCATACAAATCATGAAAAGCATTTAATAATTCATCATAAGAGAATTCTTCTTGAAAAAAATTTGATGTAAAAGTAGATTCAGATTTTATCTTATCTTCTTGTGCCATAAAGCACAAGTTAGTTACCTCTTGTAGTTCTTTGGAGCTAATATCATCATTGTTGCTCCTAACTTTTATTTTCTTTCTTGACTCTTCCTTGGTCAAGGCTTTTTTTCTTTTTATCTCTTTCTTCCTTTCTTCTTGCTTCCTCTTCTTCTTTGTCTTTAGGAAGCTTTTGAATTTTTTTGTTGTTCTTTCTTCCTCGAGTCGACTCGGGTTTACTTGGAGTCAACTCGACTGACTTGAGAGGCGACTCGAGATCTTCGGGAGACGTCTCGTTCTCAGAGGCCTAAAAAATAATTCTCTGTCTTTTGAACTGATCTGCCTCGGAGTCGACTCGGACTTTGTTGGAGTCGACTTGGCTAACTTGAGGGTCGACTCTGAAATACTTGGAGTCGACTCGTTCACAGGGTCTCCAAAACTGAGTCTCTGCCTTTCAGACTGTTTTTCTCTAGGAGTCGACTCGGACAAACTAGGGGTCGACTCGGCTGATGTGGGAGATTCTGCAGTCTCACTTTTAGTATGTAATTGAAGCACATGTGAGCTAATCTAAGATTTATCATAAATAATTTCTAAAGTATCCCAGATTTTTTTAGCAGATAAGCATGCAGAAATCTTATTAAATATAGTTTCATGGATAGCACAATATAGTATGTTCATAGCATTAGCATTCAATTGTGCTAAGTCTTTTTCATTAATAGTTTGAGAGAGTATGTGAAGGTCATTTATTATGATACTCCATAAATCATAGTTTTGTGATTGAATAAAAATGCGCATGCGTGCTTTCCAATGTGTGTAGTTTATGCCATTAAATAGTGGAGGTCTATCAATTAATTGTCCCTCTCCTAGAAAACTATCTATTTGAGTTGTCATGATTTTTGGCTCTTGATCGTGAGATCAACAATTAATCTTAGAGCACCTGCTCTGATACCACTTGTTGCCCAAGGTGACAACCCAAGAGGGGGGGTGAATTGGGTTTTCCAAAAAATTATGTTACCTAATTTACTTTAAATTGAATGCAGCGGAATGATAAGATGTTATTTACTTAAGCTTTAGGCAATTACAAGTAAAGTAGTGGAAGATTAAGCTAGAGCAATTATAATCTATGTGAATGGTAAGGATGGAGTGGAAGCTAAGCAAGTTCTAACCAATCACTTATAAATCAATAGAAAACAAAGCTAGAGATATTAACCAATCAAGTATGAATGTAAGGCATGAAACACAAGAGATAAGGCATCACAAACACAAAGATGTATAGTGGTTCGGTGCACCCCAGCACCTACATCCACTCCCCAAGATCTCTTGGGAATTTTACTATAATCTCTCAGATTATAGCCGGTTGTTTTACAAGCTCACAACCTAACTTGTTGTTTTCACGAGATCACAACGAACTCGGTCGGTTTTCACAGGCTCACCGACTAGAACCAACCGATTGTTTTTCCGGGTTCACAATCAAACCCAGTTGGTTTTTTCCGGTTCACCAACCACAACTTTACACCGTTGGTTTTTTTTTTGGCTCACCAACAAACCTTAACCCCTTGATTCAATCCCTTGATTGAATCAAGTTACAAGATATTAGAACAAGAGTTTAAAATAAATACAAGCTTCTTAAACAAGCAGATATAGCAATATAAACAAATAGAGTAAAGAGAAGAAGCCCTCAAACAAGTTTTGTAGATGAAGGAACTCGGCTTCTTCTTTACTTGACCCTCTTCTGATTTCGCACGAGGTAGAGGATCACTGAGGTAGTACACAGTTGGAGAGGAAGCTTTGGGATTCACTCGGATTCTCTTCTTCTTTCCTTTTTGCTTTGAATGGCCCTTTTGTGTTTTTGGGAGGTTTCTCTTAAAATCTCTTTGAAATCTCTTCCTTATGTATTTTCTCCCACTTTCTTATTTTCTCCCTTTGCTCTTCTCTTGATTTTATAGCTTTAGAGGGAGTGGAAACAAAAATCTAGCCGTTAGAGACAAAAATAGAGCCGTTGGAGTCAAGAAAAAACTAGCCGTTATACCTCCCAGCGTGCTCGAGTCGACTCGGCTGAAACAGGAGTCGACTCATGAATAAGAGTCTGCCGGCACTGTAGCTGGGAGTCGACTCGAGCACTGTAGCGCTGAAGTTGGAGTCGACTCGAGCACTGTAGCGTTGAAAATCAACTCTCTGTCTTTCTGTCTGTTCTCAGTCGGAGTCGACTCGCAGAGTCTCGGAGTCGACTCGAGCACTGTTTCTTGAAACTCCAGAGTGCCAGAGTCGACTCTGAACTTTTAGGAGTCGACTCAAGGACTACTCTTTTGAATCTTTCTTTGAATTTTCTCCTCCAACTTGAATCCTTTGAACTTGAAACTTGGGCCAATGAAGTGTAGCTTTCTTCCAACTTTTCTTGAGAGCTTTTGAGGCCTTCCTGCATTTTTCCAACTTGCTATGTTCCTTGCAAAACAAATTATCTTTCTTCTTGCAACACAAGCATTAGTAATTATACTTTTAAGGTTTTGTGATCATCAAAATTAATCTTTAAATCAATCTTTGGGTCATCAATTTTATATTTACTTTTTAGAAGCTTTTTTTGTGAACTTTAAACTCTTGTTTTTGTACTTGATTCAATCAGAAGATTGATTGAAGGGTTATAAGGTTTGTTGGTGAGCCAAAGATAAAACCAACGGTGTAAGGTTGTGGTTGGTGAACCGAAAGAAAACCAATTGGGTTTGATTGTGAATCAGAAAAAACAATCGAGTGGTTCTAGTCGGTGAGTCTGTCAAAACCGACGGAGTTCGTTGTGTCCTCACGAAAATAACAAGTTAGGTTGTGAGCTTGCGAAACAACCGGCTGTAATCCTAGAGATTATAGTGAACTCCCAAGTGCGGCTTGGGGAGTGGACGTAGGAGCAACAGTTGGCTTCGAACCACTATAAACCTTTCTGTGTTTGTATTGGACCTTATCTCTTTCTCTCTCTTCACTCATTGCATCTAGTGATCTAACTAATTCACTTGCAATAGATTTAGTTAATCACTCATTTTATTTTTAATTGGTCAATAATTAATTAAAACCCAATTCGCCCCCCCCCCCCCTCTTGGGTTGTCTCCTTGGGCAACACTTTCCTTGCAGTAAAAGAAATCACGAGAAAAATTCTGCAAAACAACAAACAGGGTGATAGAAACATAGATCTCACCACTAGCAAACCAAGTGTGTTGCCTCCTAAGAGATCCATGTTCACTGCCTCTCCTTAGATTTTTGTAGCTCTTGCAACTTTTGCATGACTTCTTATGGTTTTGATGGCCAATCCTGGCTATTTATAGCCACCACATAAAACTCTAGGCAATAATATGCATAGGATCCTTAGGGATCTCTATTCTCGGCCGTAGGATTACTGAAAAACAATTTTTAACAAGACCTCTTATATTCTTTTGATTCCAAATTTTGGGCTTCTACAAATTGCAAAAATATCCATCAACACTTTGCAATTGACCCCCGAGAAAAGAAGATTAATTTAGTGAAATCTCTTTTGCTTACAATGTTGTTTATTTATCCTTCCACCCCACTATATTCCACATAAGCCAATAGGATTGGAAAAATATCACTGATTAAATCCCTTGCTAATATAATTCTTAATTCTTATTCTGTAATTTAGTTGGACCCCAAAAATGTTTCTAAAACAATTTCACAAATAAATATTTTATTTATAATAAAAATATAATGAAAATGATTTTCACAAATCTTACTAGTCAGTTTTTCTTTTTGTCTAATCTTCCACAGATATACTGAATATACTACCTCAAATTGAGGTTGGTGGATTACTTATTGAGTATTTATATAAATCAATCTAGTGCATGCGACACCCAACTTTATCTATATATTTGATCTTGAGAAGACCATCAACAATTAACTCAGTCAAAGTACAAGAACACACCAAATATATATACATAGACCTCTCATGTCAAAGGACATACAAACTAATTGTGCTAAATACTCTTCTCAATATTAGTGATCATTTCCAGAAGGTATTCATATTTGGATCCCGTTCATTGCATATACTCTTACAGTGCTTCCACTCGTCTACTTAAGGTCTCTAACTCAATGACGGAGCCTATCATCCTATTTATATAGCGACACAATGAGTGTAAGCCTAAAATATATAACTCGGCATAGAACAACATGAGTTAACAAGGAACCGAAAGACTACCACTCTGCACCTATGATTTATTAATCATCGATGTGGTCCTTCCATAATATTACTCAACATATATACCACGTGAACATCTCATGTCACAATAAAATATCCAATAAACAAATAAACATATATGTGAAAAGGAGAAATAAATAATTCAATAATTATTAAAATTGATTTACAAATTGGTTTCTGATGACATATATCTAATAATCTTCCACTTGCACTCAGAACCACTCATACACATATCTAATTCCTATTGACTCAAGATGGTTCTCAAACATTTTCTATGTCAAGGTCTTTGTGAACGGATCTGCAATGTTCTCTTTTAATGTTCTCTTTAATATTACCACATTGCCCCGGTTCACAATGTGGCGTATGAGATGAAATCTCTTCTCTATGTGCTTCGTCCTCCTATGAGCTCTTGGTTCCACCGCTTGTGCAATTGCACCATTGTTGTCACAATAAATGGCGATAGGAGATTCAATCGATGGGACGACCTCAAGTTTCTGATTGAACTTGTGAATCCACACAACTTTCTTTGCAGCTTCACTTGCAGCTATATATTCTGCCTCAGTGGTAGAGTCTGTAGTGGTATCTTGCTTGATGCCTCTCCAACTTATTGCCCCTTTACCTAGTGTAAACACAAATCCAGATGTAGATTTTCTATCATCAATGTCGGATTGAAAATCTAAATCGGTATAACCTCTGATAGCTAGCGGATCCTCATCTCCAAACACTAGAAAATAATGTTTAGTTTTTTATTTAGATACTTGAGGATATGCTTTACCGTTGTCTAATACTCAGGCCTGGATCAGACTGATATCTACTCACTTCACCAATTGCATAACTGATATCTGGTCTTGTACATAACATTGGACCCCACGAGTGCATGTGTCTTTATGGAAGCTTATTTGGAGTAGACTAGCTACCAAAGAGATGTCTTGAAGCTAAAAAAACTATTATCTTTTTTTGAGGCTAGGGAAGTCCTCTAATTTCACCTCCTACCAGGATTGAAAGAGGAATATCTGATCATATCTATTTTTGTATCCGGTTCAGAGCATATAGGAATATTTGAATCTAATCTGGATCCAGATTTGGATAGCCATTCATGAATTTTGCTGGATATTGAATTGGATGTGAATTTTGACACCAAAGCACTCATCATATGAGCCCCCGGGTGGAGAGCCACGCTTCGTCACACGGTCACGCGTGAGAGTTTCCGGAAATCGGATAGTCTCCACTAATCCTTTGCTTTGACACCAAATATCACAAAGCCCTCAGATCTCGAGGATTGTGTAATTCAAATAAATATGCATAAATCATAACTTCTTGTGATTTGAAGATTGAGATCATATCTCAACCATAAAAGAGATCAGATCTCTTACCTTTAGAAGGGGGTTCCTTCAAGGATGCTTTGCAGCCGCACAAGCGTCCGGCCTCGATGACTCGTCCACGCGAAGCTCCGGAATGATCAGCTTTCCGGGGAGTGCTAGCTCGCAGGGAGGCAGAAGGCTGGCTGAAAGGGAGAAGGAAGAAGATGGACCTTCATAGCTCAAGAACTCCTTCTTGGGATTTCACCTTCAGAACTATTTTCTCCTCTCACTCTCTTTCTCTGGTGCTCTTCATGTGTTCAGAAGAAGGAAGAGGGGTGGCCTATTTATAGGCCAAGAAGAGGGTGAGGTGTCCCTATGAGGTGTCCTGTGAGGTGTCCTGCCAGGACACATGTCACACATGCAAGAAAAAGAGGTGTCCTGCTCCGCCACGTGTCACGCATGCAAAGGGTGAGGTGGCCTGGAGGGCGATGTCATGGATGACCTCATGAGGCAGATGAGGTCATGGATGACATCAGGAGGAGTGTGAGGTGTCCAGGCCCGCCACATGTCACACATGCAAGCAAAAGAGGTGTCCTGCTCCGCCACGTGTCACGCATGCAAGCAAAAGAGGTGTCTTGCTCCGCCACGTGTCACGCATGCAAAGGGGTGAGGTGGCCGGGATGTGGGTCCCACATACAGTATGTGGGCCCCACCTAAGCAGGACATGGGTCCCACATACAGTATGTGGGTCCCACCTAGGCAGGACGTGGGTCCCACATACAGTATGTGGGTCCCACATACAGTATGTGGGTCCCACATAGGGAAGGAAGTCCTAGTCATACTAGGATCATAATTGATTTTAATCCAATTTGACTCAAGCCAAATCTGATTTGGTTGAGCAAATTAGATATTTTCACCAAACCAATTTTGGTGTCAATTACGGTTTTACCAATTTTAAATCATATTTGAATTTTGATGAAACCTTTGCTCCTGTAGCTAGACTTGAGGCAATCAGACTATTACTAGCATTTGCATGCTCTAAGGATTTCAAATTATTTCAAATGGATGTAAAAAGTGTATTTCTAAATGGGTATATTAATGAGGAGGTGTATGTAGAACAACCTCCTGGTTTTGAAAATCATCAATACCCTAATCATGTGTATAAATTGAACAAAGCACTTTATGGTTTGAAACAAGCACCTAGAGCATGGTATGAAAGACTTAGCAAATTTCTACTAGATCATGAGTTCTCTAGGAGAGATGTAGATACAACACTGTTTTTGAAGAAGAAAAACAAAGATATGTTATTAGTGCAGATTTATATTGATGATATTATTTTCGGTGCTACTGACAATCGCCTCTGCAAAGAATTTGCTGACTTGATGCAGAGTATGTTTGAAATGAGCATGATGGGAGAGCTGAACTATTTCCTCGGGCTTCAAATCAAACAATCAAAAGAAGGGATCTTCATCAATCAAGCTAAATACATCAAGGAGATGCTTAAGAAGTTTGATATGGAGGGAAACAAGTCAATCAGCACACCCATGAGCTCATCATGCAAACTAGACCAAGATGAATCAGGTAAATCTGTAGATCAAAAGCTGTATAGAGATATGATAGGATCTTTATTGTATCTCACTGCAAGTAGACCTGATATCATGTTTAGTGTATGCATGTGTGCTAGATATCAGTCTAATCCTAAGGAATCTCATCTTATTGCAGTAAAGAGAATCTTTAAATACCTAATAGGAACAAAAAATATAGGTTTATGGTATTCTAAAGAATCTAGTCTGAATTTAATAGGATATACAGATTCAGATTTTGCTGGTTGTAAACTTGATAGAAAAAGTACCAGCGGGTCATGTCAATTTCTAGGAGAAAATTTAATTTCATGGTTTAGCAAGAAACAAAACTCGGTTGCATTATCTACTGCTGAAGCTGATTATGTAGCTGCCGGGAGTTGTTGTGCTCAAATCATGTGGATTAAACAACAACTTGAAGACTATGGCATTAAACAAGACAAAATTCCCATTAATTGTGATAATACAAGTGCCATTAATCTCACTAAAAATCCAATTCAGCATTCAAGAACTAAACATATTGAGATAAGACATCACTTCATAAGAGATCATGTACTGAATGGTGATGTGACACTTCAATTTGTTTGTACTGATGATCAATTAGCTGATATCTTCACAAAACCCTTGAGTGAAGAGAGATTTAGTGTGCTTAGGAGAGGATTAGGAGTGATTGATCCATCCTAGTGATGTTCTCTTCTTGTTCATGGATTTTGATGATTAGATTGTGTTAAAAATAGAGTTTCTCATCTATGATCATCAAATCAGATCATAACTTAGTGAGTGTCCCTTGATTGGTACGAAAATAGCATAATATTTAGGTGCGTGCCAGAGTTCGAGTCGACTCAGATACGTTTCAGAGTCGGCTCATAACGGGGAGTCGACTCGCACATTGATGGGAGTCGACTCGAGGTCGATGGCAGCATAGGGGGAGTCGACTCGCGCATATTTTGGAGTCGACTCGAGGTCGAGTCGACTCGCAACTTACTGGAGTCGACTCGCGGTCGGGATCTGAGTTTTTAACCCTAATCCAAGCATTTAATCAACACTTCTATTCATCGCCTCCACTGTTCACAAAACCCTAGAGCCTTCTCCTACATCGTCTCCGACCCCAGTTAAAGTTTTTCCCGTCGACCTTCTTCCGTCCATTAGGGTTTTACCCCATCCCTAGGTCAACCATGCCCCGTAAATCGGTTGTCCCAAGCCGGAAAAGACCCCAACCCGCGAGCGATGCCGAGCGACGGTCCAAAGCTCGGAACGATCCCGTGAGGCCACAACCTCCGGCTCGTTCCCCGCCGAGGCCGGTTCCCTCGCGTCCGTGCGCCGGGAAGGCGGTCTCCACCGGGAGATACGTCAACTTCGACTATCTCTCCCGGGAGGGCTTCACCATAGGAGATAGGTTGAGGGCCCAGGGACTCGAGTTCTTTTGTTCCCTAGATCTCCCCACATACCCAGGTCTAGTTAGGGAGTTCTATGGAACAGTACATAGAGAAAATGGTGGGATAGAGGAGACCGTAGCGGGTGTCCCACTATTTATTTCGGAGGATATCATTGCTCAAATCCTTCATCTTCCCCAAGTAGGGGTATCTCCTACTCATCCTGAGGATAGGACTGAGGCCCTCTTACGCCCATTTTAGGAAGTCCACCCCAGTCCCCACTCGATGAGGTGTCCGCTAGTTCACTGTCAGTTGAAATGCGGCTCCTCTTGAGTATCATCTCTAGGACCCTTTTCCCTAAGACCGGCCGCTTTGATTTTGTATCTGAGAGGGACCTAGCCCTTATGTTCTACATCCTTCAGGATACTCCAATTAACTTCCCCAAACTCATTTACAGATACCTATGTGAGCCACTAGACAGACCTAGGCTCACCCTTCCTTATGGGATGCTATACACTCTTATCTTTAGGGAGTCTGAGATCCCCATTCCTGAGGGGAACCCTCTCGCGCACTGCGATGGACAGATCGCATGGGTGAGGGAACCCTACACAGGATGGGATTTCATAAGGTAGAGGGAACCTGGGTCAGGAAACCATCCTCCTCCACACCTACCACTAGACGCTCCCCCAGTCCTGATCCAGATTCAGACTTTCCTACCTTTCCCTCCACCTCAGCACCCTCCACCTCAGCCGGACCCTCCTCCTCAGCTCCACTCACTCAGCCAATGGAGGTCCGGATTTCTCCTGAGCAGCTCCGGGAGTTGCGGCAGGAGATTGTACGAGATCTTCGGGACGATCTTCTGAGAGAGCTCCGAGGTCCAGCCACTGCCCCATCTTCTGCATTGGTTCCCTCCCTATCATCCGTGACCGAGATGACGGCCCATGTGAGGGAAGAAATCTACAATGTCAGAAGTCTGATCCAAGCCCAGTTCTCCAATATGAGTGATGTCACAAGCAACACAAGGAAGATGCGAGATGACATCAGACATGACATGGGCACCCTGAACCAGGGGGCCAAGCGTCTGGCGAACGTGTTGATCGCCAAGCTGGACACACTCCAGGAGAGTGTGACTGAGCTCTCCTCGATTCACAGCAGGGCTACTTCGGCGATCATTACACAGCTAGGGCACGTCACAGATGGGGTCTCCCTACTCATGGAACAATCTAGACTGCCCAAGGGAGCCACATCCTCCTCCAAGAAGCCCTAGCTTACTTATTGTATTTTGACATGTATTTATTGCTTTTCTTTTTGTATTCACAAATGTACTCACTTATACATCAATACAAGGAGTAGACCATTTTCTTCAGAAATGTGCAAATTGATCTCTAAATTGCTTGTGCGATGTGCTTTCTTCCTTTTTGGTATGATGACAAAAAGGGAGAAAAATATATTGAATAGACATGTAAAGAGAATTAATGAAAATCAATAAAAAGAAAACTTTTAAAATATACAATAATTTGTTCTTAGTGGATTCGATACCTCGAGGCTCATTATCTCTCTGTTGGGGCTCCTAATGGAGTAATCTCCAGAATCTATTCAAGGGATATTCGGAGATTAGTTGAATCATACTTAAGAACAAATTGACAGATTTTCTCTTTAAAAAAAAAAAAATTTAAGTTCAAAAGCTTCAATGCACTAAAAGAAAATTTTGAGATTCAAAACAAAGTTGAATGCATGTGTTGAGGGGGAGAATCTGAATTTTTAAGAAAGCAAAATCATTAAATATATATAAGCCAAACAATTGATTGCATGATATGAAGGCTTATATAATTCCAAATGAAAGGGGGAGCCTTAACGTCGAAATTTATTGTTTCACACCTTTCAAGACTGGATAAATTAAAACTAACTAGACACTTGAATTCATTTTCAAATTTTACTATAATTCTCCTTGTTTGTTGAGCAATTCACTTTACATATACTCAATGTTTTGTCATCATCAAAAAGGGGGAGATTGTGGAGTGATTGATTATAACCCTATTTGATTTTGATGAGCTCAAAGCATTTGAGTATACCTTTTGCTTACTAATGAATTCAATCTAGTGTTTCAGTGAAAATATTGTAAATTTATGGTTAAGTGTCTCTAGATTTGGTTCAAGACATTTTGGATAAGTTAAGAAGTCAACTTGAACCAAAGTCTGAGACTCGAGTCGACTCCGAGATTTTACGAGTCGACTCCAAGCGTATCAGAAGCATTGGCACAGGCGCGAGTCGACTCCGGAACATTAAGAGTCGACTCCGACTGAGAACAGACAGACGAACAGAAAGATCCAACTCACAACTTGTCAGCGAGTCGACTCCTGAAGAGCGCGAGTCGACTCCGATGCTTGCCGAGTCGACTCCAGAGTAGTATGAGACGACTCCAGGGAGTTATAGACAGAAAGACAGAGAAGTCATTTTGAACCCTGAGAGCCGAGTCGACTCCTGAGGAACGCGAGTCGACTCCGATGGTTGGCAGGTCGACTCCAAAGGAAGTGTTGACCCCCTAATGGATTTTGATGAATACAAAATACTAGAGTATAATTCCATTTATCTTAACAATTTATTTGAGAATTTCAGGTGATTAACTAATAATATTGTTAAGAAATGTCTAGGCAAGTTTCTATAATTTTTAAGGATTTATTGAAGAATTTTTGAGTAGAAGAAAATAGATCAGGGACAGCCGAGACGTCTCCGGGTTGTCTCAGAGACGTCTCTGGCACAAACAGAAAGAACTGGCACGTCTGGAGACGTCCCCGGCACCTGGCGAGGCATCTCGCAGGGTCGGAGTCGACTCTCTCAGAGGCGGAGTCGACTCTCTCAGAGACGGCAGAAAGGCCGATTTCAAGGGATGCGCGCGAGTCGTCTCCACAGAACGCGGAGTCGTCCCCGCGAGTAAAAAGCAGACTTCTGGAGTCGTCCCCGAGGTAGCGGAGTCGACTCTCTCAGGGTATTCCAGAGGATATCTTTTTCGGTGATAAGGCAGCGGAGACGTCCCCTGAAAAAGCGGAGTCGACTCTCTCAGAGAATTCCAGAGGACTTATTTTTCGAAGATAAAACAGCGGAGTCGTCCCCGAGGCAGCGCCGAGTCGACCCCAAACAACGTCAAAAGAAAAATCTTACAGCCGAGACGTCTCGCGTTGAAGCGGAGACGTCTCCGGAGCGCCTGGGACGCGACTGACACCTTTTTGCAGGTTTGTTTCAATTTCAAACGTCTCTTTCTTTGTGTCTAACGGCTATATTTGCTTTTTGGGCTATAAAAGGGAGTTCTTAAGTGCCTTCCAACAACTTCTCACCAACCTAACACAAGATCATTCAAGAGAGAAGTAAGAGAAAGAGGTTCAAGGGAGTTAGTGCATTCAAGTGAAGAAATCAAGTGCTTTCAAGCTTCCCAACTGATTTCGTGCTCAACTACTCTCTCC
Organism: Phoenix dactylifera; assembly: GCF_009389715.1. NCBI lineage: Eukaryota > Viridiplantae > Streptophyta > Magnoliopsida > Arecales > Arecaceae > Phoenix > Phoenix dactylifera. The sequence goes on from NW_024068165.1 coordinate 96,893, forward strand.
CGCTCGGCATTCAAAGCTCACATTCAAGACAACGCGATCCACATCGGAAGAACCACCATTTCCCACGCTTCCAACGGCTAAAAGGGTTCTTCCGGGTTTTGTTATTTCTCACTGTTTTATCTGCTTATTTAGAGCTTTCAAATCTTTTGTAAAACCTTTGGTTATTGTGCTTGTTCCAGTCAAGGGACTTGGAACAAGGGAAAGGCGTCCCAAGCCTAGGTGAAATTGGGGGTTGTAGGGTTCGTTGTTAGTCCGGTGTAAAACAACGAGTTGGGTAGTGCACTCGCAAAACTACCGGACTGTAATCTTGGATTATAGTGGAAATTCCCAAAGGTGCTTTGGGGAGTGGATGTAGGAGCAGTGGAAGCTCCGAACCACTATAAAACCTTGTGTTTGCGATTGTCAGTTTTCATACCTCTATTTTTTACTTTAGCTCATACATTTGTGTGTTTTATTTTTAATTGGACAAAAAGGTTTAAAACACCCAATTCACCCCCCTCTTGGGTGACCATCTCTGGGCAACAAGTGGTATCAGAGCAGGTGCTCTGTGTATTTCTTGAAGACCTAACCGTCTTGGCCAAAGATCTAGATGGCAACACCCTTCAACAATGTTCCTGCTGAAGGGTAGGCAACCAATAGACCTCCACTCTTCAATGGGACAAATTATACCTATTGGAAGACTAGAATGAAGATCTTTATTCAAGCACAAGATTATGCCTTGTGGAGGGTCATAATCAAGGGACCACACGAACCATCTCACATGGTAAATGGCATTCAAGTTCCCAAACCTGAGGATGATTGGGATGATAATGATAGTAGGATGGTTCAACTCAATTCTAGAGCCATGAACTCATTATTTTGTGCTCTAGATGTAAATGAGTTCAATAGAGTCTCCACCTGTAGTTCCGCCAAGAAAATATGGGATAGGCTTGAAGTTATCCACGAGGGTACAAATCAAGTCAAAGAATCTAAAGTGAACATTCTAGTTCACAAATATGAGTTGTTTAAAATGGAACCCAATGAAACCATCACATGCATGTTCACACGCTTCACCGATATAATAAATGGTTTAAAGAATTTGGGTAAATCTTATACTAACCCAGAACTTGTGAGTAAAATTCTCAGGTCTTTGCCGAAAGCTTGGGAAGCGAAGGTCACGGCGATTGTAGAAGCTAAAGACCTCAACACATTGGCACTCGAACAACTATTGGGCTCATTGATGACGCATGAGCTCACAATGAAGCAACATGAAGAAGATGTGCCAAAGAAGAAGACAATCGCACTCAAGGCCACTTCGAGTGTGTGTGAAGAAGAAAGTAGTGAGAGTGAAGAAGAAAGCGAAGATGAGGACTTGGGTTTAATAGTAAGGAAGTTTAAGAAATTCATGAGAAGAAAGAAACCCTTCCCAAGAAAGAAGTTTGGAGGGAGAAATGATTGGAAAAAGGAAAAAGAAAAGGAAAGAGACCCAATCATTTGTTATGATTGCAAGAGACCGGGACACATCCGTTTCGAATGCCCTCAATAGAAGAAGCATTTTGGAAAGAAGAAGAAGAAGGCATTGAAAGCAACATGGGATGATAGTGACACATCATCCTCCGAGGAAGAAAAGGAAGAGACCGCCAATTTGTGCTTCATGGCATTCGAAGACGATGAGGTAAGTCATAGCTCAACTGCAAATTTTACTTTAGAAGAATTATATGAAGCTTTTCAAGAACTCATGAGTGATTGTAGTATGTTAGGAGCAAAGAATAAAGAATTAAAAGCCTCCAATCAAAAACTAAAGGATGATATTGAAAACCTATTGATTGAGAAGGAGAGCTTCAAAAATGTTAATACCATTGACTTAGAAAATAAAAATTCAAAACTTAACATTGAAAATGAAACGGCAAAAACACAAATTAAGGAATTAAATCTAAAAGTTAAATTCCTACTCAATAGTAATACCTTACTTGCACAAAATGTTGAACTCCTTAAAAATGATAAGGAAGAATTAGTTAAAGAAAATGTGGATCTCAAGAATGAGGTACATAAGTACAAACCAATTGTCGAAAAATTTACACATAGCTCTGAAAAGTTAAATCTTATTCTATCCAATCAAAGAGCTGTTTTTAATAAAGCCGGTCTAGGATATAAAACTAGCAAACAACAAAAGTATCTAAAGAATTTCTTTGTGAAAGCAAAAGATGTCAAATCTGAAAAACCTACATACTTTCATTGTGGAAAAAGTGGACATAAAGCCTACTCTTGCATTCAAAGAAAGATTCAAACTAACAAGAGTATATTTGTAAGAGGTAAAAACATAACTAAAGTGTGGGTGCCTAAGGGAACCAACTATACTAACCAAGAAGGACCCAAGAAGACTTGGGTACCTAAGAGCATCACTTGATTATTTTGCAGGTATGCCTTGCAGCCGGAAATAGAAAGAGAATGTGGTATCTTGATAGTGGTTGCTCAAGGCATATGACCGGTGACAAGAGTCTCTTCGTCACCTTGAAATCAAAAGAAGGAGGAGTAGTCACATTTGGAGATAATGCTAAAGGTCAAATCGTTGGTGTTGGTAAAATCTCCATATCACCCTCCTCTTTTATTGACAATATATTGTTAGTTAATGGACTAAAACATAATTTATTAAGTATAAGTCAATTTTGTGACAAGGGCTTTAAAGTGTCATTTGAATCATCACTATGCATAATTAGTAGTCCAATTGACAATGAGATCATACTCACAGGACATAGGCATGGAAATGTTTACATGGTAGATCTTGATGATCTCATCATGAAGGATGGCCAATGTCTTGTAGCCATGGATCCCAAAGTCAATGAGACTAGTTGGTTATGGCATTGTAGGTTAGGGCATGCTAGCATGGATTTAATCTCTAAATTAATTACAAAAGATCTAGTCAAAGGACTACCAAAAATAGACTTTGAAAAGAACAAAATTTGTGCTGCATGTCAATTAGGGAAACAAACAAGAAGTTCTTTCAAGTCTAAGAACATAGTCTCAACATCAAAACCCTTAGAACTAATTCACATGGATTTGTTTGGACCCACTAGAACTGCTAGTCTAGGGGGTAAGAAATTTGGTCTTGTAATTGTTGATGATTTTTCACGTTTTACATGGGTTTCATTTCTTGCACATAAAGATGAGTCCTTTCCCGCTTTTATCAAGTTTCATAATAGGGTTTCGAATGAACTCAATCTTAAACTAAAAGCAATTAGGAGTGATCATGGTACCGAGTTTGAAAATCAACACTTTGAAAAATTTTGTGACGAAAATGGTATCAATCACAATTTCTCGGCCCCTAGGACACCCCAACAAAATGGGGTGGTAGAAAGGAAGAATCGCACACTAGCAGATATGGCTCGTACCATGTTGTGCGAATCGGATCTACCAAAATATTTTTGGGCTGAAGCGATAAATACTGCATGTCACATCTTAAACCGTGCATTAGTCAGATCTATTTTAAAGAAAATACCTTATGAGTTGCTGAATAATAAGAAGCCAAATATATGTTACTTTCATGTTTTTGATTGTCGGTGTTTTATTTTAAACAATGGAAAGGACAATCTAAGTAAATTTAGTGCTAAATCAGATGAGGGGATCTTCTTAGGTTATTCCTCATCTAGTAGAGCATACAGGGTCTTCAACAAGAGAACTCTCGTTGTTGAAGAATCCATTCATGTTGTCTTTGATGAAGCTAATGGAGATTCTTCTAGAAAAGAAGAAGATAGTGATGCAGGTATACTTGAAGACAGAATGAAGGAGTTCTCCATACAAGACAAACAACTTGAAGATGAAGTCAAGGAAGATACAATTCAGCAAGATGAAGAAGATCAACCTCAAGCAAGAAATCAAGATCTTCCGAGGGAATGGAGGTATGCACATGGTCATCCAAGGGATTTAATCCTTGGTGATCCCTCACAAGGGGTAAGGACAAGATCCTCTCTAAGAAATACTAGTAATTATCTTGCTTTCGTTTCACAAATAGAGCCTAAGTCACTAGAGGAAGCCGAAAAGGATGAAAATTGGATAAATGCTATGCAAGAAGAATTAAATCAATTTGAAAGAAATCAAGTTTGGACTCTAATGAAAAGACCCCCTAATGTTTCAATCATAGGCACCAAGTGGGTGTATAGAAATAAACTAGATGAAGATGGAATAGTTATAAGAAACAAAGCTAGACTAGTTGCCAAAGGCTATAATCAGGAGGAAGGAATAGATTTTGATGAAACTTTTGCTCCTGTTGCTAGGTTAGAGGCTATTACGCTACTTTTGGCATATGCTTGCTTCATGGATTTTAAACTCTATCAAATGGATGTAAAAAGTGCATTTTTAAATGGTTATATAATGGAGGAAGTTTATGTAGGACAACCTCCAGGTTTTGAAAACCACTTACATCCAGATTATGTTTATAAATTACATAAAGCATTGTATGGACTGAAGCAAGCCCCTAGGGCATGGTATGAAAGATTAAGTAATTTTCTAATTGAAAATAAATTTAAGAGAGGAAATGTAGACAAAACCCTCTTCATTAAAAGAAAAGAAAATGACTTATTGCTTGTACAAATTTATGTGGATGATATAATTTTTGGTGCTACTAATGATAGTCTTTGTCAAGAGTTTGTCAAGCTTATGCAGGGAGAATTTGAAATGAGCATGATGGGTGAGCTCAACTTCTTCCTTGGGCTACAAATAAAACAATCAGAGGAAGGCATCTTCATTAGTCAGTCCAAATATATCAAGGAAATGTTGAAAAAATTCAAGATGAAGGATGCAAAGGAAATCAGCACACCCATGGGCTCAAGTTGCAAGCTTGACAAAGATGAAAAAGGTAAAAGTATAGACTGCAAATTGTACAGAGGTATGATAGGCTCTTTACTTTACCTTACTGCTAGTAGACCAGACATATTATTCAGTGTTTGTATGTGTGCTAGATACCAAGCATGTCCTAAGGAATCACACTTGCAAGCTGTTAAAAGAATTTTTAGATATCTAGTAGGGACATCTAATGTAGGCTTATGGTATTCTAAACAATCTGACATAAATTTAATTGCTTATTCCGATGCTGATTTTGCCGGGTGCAAACTCGACAGAAAAAGCACAAGTGGCACATGTCAATTCTTGGGTGCTAATTTGGTTTCTTGGTTTAGCAAGAAACAGAATTCAGTTGCCTTGTCCACAGCTGAGGCTGAGTACATTGCAGCTGGAAGCTGTTGTGCCCAAGTTCTATGGATTAAGCAACAACTTGAAGACTTCGGTATCAAAATGGACAATATACCAATTAGATGTGATAATACAAGCGCAATTAATTTAACAAAAAATCCTGTCCAACACTCAAAATCAAAACATATAGAGATTAGGCATCACTTTATTAGGGATCATGTGCTGAAAAATGATGTGATGATTGAGTATGTATGTACTGAAAATCAATTGGCCGATATCTTTACAAAGCCCCTTTGTAAAGATAGGTTCAACTATTTAAGGAATGCCTTGAGCTTGTATGATCCTAGCAAATAAATTGAACTTGTATTGCAATGCTTTGCTACTCAAACTAATAATCCACCTCAAAGTCACAAATAGCAAACCTAGTATTTATTAAGTGAAAGCATGAATCTATCTAAGTTAAATGACGAACTGTTTGACTTTCCGGAGGATGGTTACCCTCCCTTGGACTCTTCATGGAGATATTTTCAGAGCCTATTTCATAGGTATTCGAAATTTGGTCAAACATTCCTCATTTCAATATTAATAATTCAAAAAATTATTATCAAACTTTTATAGGGTATATTATTAAAAGGAAGGATCACAAACAAACTCACTCTATATTCACCAAAAGAAATCATGTTGATTAGTGTGGTTAAATAAAATAAATTGGAAAAGATATAATTCAGTCTGAAATTTTTCAGTGCCGGAGACGTCTTTGGCAAATCGCAGAGACGTCCCCCCCGCGAGACGTCTCGCGTTAGTCGCGGAGACGTCTCGGGGACCGAACGAAGGTTTTTTAAAATAGGTCGAAACAGCTCGAGCCGACCCGAGCTATCCCTTTCATCCCCAACAAAACACAAAATCCTAGCCTCCATTTTTCTCTCCACCTCAAACCGAACCAAAACTCCCCATTTCCCTAGGGTTTCCGAACTATGGCACCTAAAAGAGCTAGGAGAACCGGTGGGAGGCGTCCTAGGGTTGCGACCGACAATGAGGAACGGAGGGAAGAGCCTTCCGCGCCGTCTCCTCCGGTTGCTCCGCCAACCACGATCATTTCCTGTGCGAATCGCACAGTAACCACCGGTAGGTATATAGATTTCAATTTTCTAGATAGTGAGGGGTTCTCTATTGGAGAGAGACTCCGTGCCCAAGGGTGGGAATACCTTTGTACCCTCAATACATCAACCTACCCCGGCCTAGTTAGAGAGATGTTTAGTAATATGGCATTAGGGGACTCGGGGTACACTGCATATGTTCGAGGGACATTGATAGAGATTAGCGAGGATATCCTTTCTAGCGTGTTGCAAATCCCTAAAGACGGTGAGGCTCCGACCTCACATCCCCAAAGGGAAATAGCCCTAAACCTACTATTAGGGAGAGAGGACTGCGGCCCTCTTGATGTAGTTAACTCACAAGACCTAAATGCCGAAATGAGACTACTTTTGAGTATTGTCAACCGGGTCTTGTTTCCAAAAACCGGCCGCTTCGATTTTGTTTCGGAGCGAGATTTAGTGATCATGCACCATATCTTACTAGGGATTTCCCTAAACCTACCTAGACTTATGTTAAACTACATTTCTATATGTCATAGGTATTCTAGGTTTAGCATACCCTATGGGATGATCTTTACCCTAGTATTCAAACATTTCAAGGTTCAAATTCCAGAAAATGAGCCTGCAAAACCCTTGAGAAACACCGACTACTATAATGAAAGCACAATGCGTAGAATGGAGTTTCACAAGGTAGATGGGTCTTGGGTTAAGGTCCCTAAAAGAAGATCTTAAACCTTAGAGCCCGAGATCCCACATCAGGAGCCTGACCACCACTCTCCTCCACATAGCCATATGGGCATCCCTGATGTACCCTCCAGCTCAGCTGGACCTTCCACATCCATGCCTCCTCCTCCTCCAGTCAGTGGATCCTTCTCCTTGTCAGATGAACATATGCACACTCTAGCATCTGTGATATGCCAGCAGATGAGAGAGGAGATGAGATCGATGATCACTGCTGAGTTGGCTCCCATTCGTACCTCACATGAAGGGCTTCTACAAGAATTGAAGGAGATCAAAACCCAGGTAGAAGCTACAGCATCAGAGTTGGTTCATATGGGTACCATCCAAACTATACGATCAATTGAGCTACAGGAGAAATTGAAGATCATATCAGATGGTCTTCAAGAGTTGACGAGCCCTGGAGGCAATTTGGGCACCGTGGCTGCCCAACTTAAAGGAAAAATTGAAAGGGCAAGTCTCGAGTTTGAAGCACTGGTAGCAGCCTTCCATCAATCTCAAGGAGATCAGTTCAAAACTCTACTGGACTCAATAAATGCATTTATAGAGGCAGCTGCTAGGGCTATTGAGCAACGTCGACGATGAGGGACATTTTGTAGACATCTAGGGTTCATCTGTTTTTGTAAAACCCTAGGCTCATTTTGACACTTCTTTTGTATTAGGAATCAATACTTGTAATGATTTCCTCTTTTTTTTTAACCTTGTAATGCCTTCAAATGATTGCAATGACATATGAATGACATACAATTTCTTTTGAAATCTTGTGTTTGTTTCAAATCTTGTGGAATCAAACTTTGTGTATGTAATTCTGTGTTGTGCCATAAAAATCTCATAACATACCTTAAGTGTTCAAATTTGACACAATTTATCAATGCATATAAAATAGGGGGAGCACATCTTGTGATAACTATTTTAAACAAAACGAGGAGTCTGAAATGAATTCCAAAACAAAGGGGGAATGAAATAAATGCTGAATTCTTTAATAAAAATAACTTGAATATTCTTGAGTGGTTCATGGTAATATGCTGAATTCTACTAAGAATTGAGTTTTAAGTACCTAAGGATAATTTGTCCCCTTCATTGTTGCTGACAAAAAGGGGGAGTAGAACCAATATGGATATTGGATATATTGGAATGCAAAATTTATGGAGTGTATTGAGTATGGAGTATATGGAGTAGAACCTAAATATGGAATGCAAAATTTACACTCATACTTGAAAATTGAATTAGAAAAAGATAAAATTGAAGAATATTGGCTTTAAGATAATTGCCCTTCTGGAAAAGAAAGGGGGAGTCAAAAAGAACTTAGCCTTCAATTGTCTTTAGCATCAATATTTTATTAATTTAAATTTTAACTTGATTCAAATTCAGTTGATATGCTAAAATTGCTTAAGAGCTATTAAGATCAATCTTATGCATAAGGATAGAACTGAAAGTTGACTATTTTGAATTATGCACACTGTATCTAGCTCAAATCAAAACATTATACTTGTACATCTGATCAAATACTGTGTATATGTTTAAATTTCGAATTTTGCATATACTCAGTGTTTTGTCATCATCAAAAAGGGGGAGATTGTTGACCCCCTAATGGATTTTGATGAATACAAAACACTAGAGTATAATTCTATTTATCTTAACAATTTATTTGAGAATTTCAGGTGATTAACTAATAATATTGTTAAGAAATGTCTAGGCAAGTTCCCATAATTTTTAAGGATTTATTGAAGAATTTTTGAGTTGAAGAAAATAGATCAGGGACAGCCGAGACGTCTCCGGGTTGTCTCAGAGACGTCTCTGGCACAAACAGAAAGAACTGGCACGTCTGGAGACGTCCCCGGCACCTGGCGAGGCGTCTCGCAGGGTCGGAGTCGACTCTCTCAGAGGCGGAGTCGACTCTCTCAGAGACGGCAGAAAGGCCGATTTCAAGGGATGCGCGCGAGTCGTCTCCACAGGACGCGGAGTCGTCCTCCCGAGTAAAAAGCAGACTTCTGGAGTCGTCCCCAAGGTAGCGGAGTCGACTCTCTCAGGGTATTCCAGAGGATATCTTTTTCGGTGATAAGGCAGCGGAGACGTCCCCTGAAAAAGCGGAGTCGACTCTCTCAGAGAATTCCAGAGGACTTGTTTTTCGAAGATAAAACAGCGGAGTCGTCCCCGAGGCAGCGGAGTCGTCCCCATGCAAAAAGTGCAAACATCCCGAGTCGTCCCCGTAAAGCGCCGAGTCGACCCCAAACAACGTCAAAAGAAAAATCTTACAGCCGAGACGTCTCGCGTTGAAGCGGAGACGTCTCCGGAGCGCCTGGGACGCGACTGACACCTTTTTGCAGGTTTGTTTGAATTTCAAACGTCTCTTTCTTTGTGTCTAACGGCTATATTTGCTTTTTGGGCTATAAAAGGGAGTTCTTAAGTGCCTTCCAACAACTTCTCACCAACCCAACACAAGATCATTCAAGAGAGAAGTAAGAGAAAGAGGTTCAAGGGAGTTAGTGCATTCAAGTGAAGAAATCAAGTGCTTTCAAGCTTCCCAACTGATTTCGTGCTCAACTACTCTCTCCCGCTCGGCATTCAAAGCTCACATTCAAGACAACGCGATCCACATCGGAAGAACCACCATTTCCCACGCTTCCAACGGCTAAAAGGGTTCTTCCGGGTTTTGTTATTTCTCACTGTTTTATCTGCTTATTTAGAGCTTTCAAATCTTTTGTAAAATCTTTGGTTATTGTGCTTGTTCCAGTCAAGGGACTTGGAACAAGAGAAAGGCGTCCCAAGCCTAGGTGAAATTGGGGGTTGTAGGGTTCGTTGTTAGCCCGGTGTAAAACAACGAGTTGGGTAGTGCACTCGCAAAACTACCGGACTGTAATCTTGGATTATAGTGGAAATTCCCAAAGGTGCTTTGGGGAGTGGATGTAGGAGCAGTGGAAGCTCCGAACCACTATAAAACCTTGTGTTTGCGATTGTCAGTTTTCATACCTCTATTTTTTACTTTAGCTCATACATTTGTGTGTTTTATTTTTAATTGGACAAAAAGGTTTAAAACACCCAATTCACCCCCCTCTTGGGTGACCATCTCTGGGCAGTAGGAAGCGAGAGTCGACTCTCAGTGTTATACAAGGCAAAAGTCAGAGAGCAACTTTCGGGCACTGAGAGCCGAGTCGACTCTCGCAAAGCCCGAGTCGACTCCGAGACAGCGCGACCCCAAAAAGATAGAAGACAGTATGGTTGTCTCTGAGACGCGAGTCGACTCCAAGACAGTTCGAGTCGACTCCAAGACAGCGCTACTCCAAAAAGACAGAAGACTATTTTTCGGATACTGAGAGCCGAGTCGACTCCGGAACAGTTCGAGTCGACTCCAAGACTGCACGAGCCAAAAGACAGAAGATCGGAAGTTCGGGCTCTGAGCGCCGAGTCGACTCCCAGAATTTCTGAGTCGACTCGAGTAAGTGAAGTTGAAGAATATCTCTATGAATTCCTTTGAATAAGCCGACTCCAAAAGTGCAAGGTCAGCTCCAGATTTTGGCGAGTCGACTCCGGGTTAAGTCGAGTCGACTCCCAGTCGAGAAGGCCACTTTAATTCAAATCCGGAACAGTTGCCGAGCTGACTCCAGAAAAGCATGAGTCGACTCCTGCTACAGCCGAGTCGACTCCAGATCGCGCGAGTCGACTCCGATCCCAACGGACACATTGTCAGGATGTGCAGAATGTGCAGAACGGCTAGTAAAGTGTGTCTAACGGCTAGTTTCCGGGAGGAATGGCTTAAATAGCCACAGAGAACTGTAGCAAGGCAGAAAAGTAACATTCCTTTCAAAGAAAACACAATAACTTCATCTGCCAAAGGGATTTCAGCGGAAAAGAAGGAAGAGAGCCATTAACTCCATTCAACCAACTCTTCCCAGCATTAAAGAAGTCTCCTTCTGCCTTCAAGTCTTCAAGACATTCAAGAGGAGATCCAAAGTTCGAGAAGCCCTCCACTACATCATCATAAACTTGTTTGAGGGCTTTTAACTTTTCTATTATTCATATTGCTGAATATCTGCTTATTTAGAAGCTGTATTTTTCTCTTTGTTCTTTCTATCCATTTGGTCCTTACTTGATTCAATCAGGGGATTGAATCAAGGGTGTAAAGGTTTGTTGGTGAGCCTAGGTTGAAACCAACGTGTAAGGGTTCGATTGTGATTCCGGAAAAACAATCGGGTGGTTCTAGTCGGTGAGCCTGAGAAAACCGACCGAGTTCGTTGTGACCTCGTAAAACAACAAGTTAGGTTGTGAGCTTGTAAAACAATCGGCTGTAATCCGAGGGGTTATAGTGAATTCCCAAGTGAGGCTTGGGGAGTGGACGTAGGAGCAAGGGTTAGCTCCGAACCACTATAAAATCTTTGTGTTTGTGATTGCCTTGTCATCTCTTACTTTCATTTCATTCACTGCACATAGCATCTAATTAATTAACTTGCAAAAAGTATTAATTAGTTATCCACAGACATTTTAATTGAGATAATTATTTTAAAACCCAATTCACCCCCCCCCCTCTTGGGTTGTCTATCTGGGCAACAACACCTGTTCCTCTAAATCTCCATTTAGAAAAACAGTTTTAACATCCATCTGCCAGATCTCAAAGTCCAGATGGGCCATAGGCGAAAATGTTTCGTCATAGTCGATACCATAACGCTGACGAAATCCCTGGGCAACCAGACGGGCTTTATAGGTTTCCACCTTTCCGTCTGCGCCTCTTTTCCGTTTGAAAATCTACTTACACCTTATGGGTTTAAATCCTTCGGGTGGGTCAACCAATGTCCATACATCATTGACCTTCATGGACTCCATTTCAGATTCCATGGCTCCAAGCCATTTATTAGAGTCAGACCTTTGCATAGCATCCATATAGGTGATGGGATCCTCATCGTTCTCATCGAGACCAATTGGATCATCGTCCTAGACAAGAAAACCATAGTATCTATCCGGTTAATGCGGTACTCTACCGGATCGCCTAACGGGTGCAACCTTAATGGGTTCTGAGTTTGATCCAATCAAATCAGACTCTAACGGTTCAGTTCTAGTTGTCTGATCCTCTACCTGTTGAACTTCATCAAGCTCAACCTTAGAGCTGTTCGTTCTTTCACCAAGAAATTTCTTCTCCAAGAAGACTGCTCTATTGCTGACGAACAACCTTTGTTCATTAACCTGGTAGAAATAATACCCTTTGGTTTCTTTTGGGTAGCCGACAAAAAGACATTCTTCCGACCTAGCCTCCAGTTTATCTGCTTTCAAACGACGGACGTAGGCTGGAGACCCCCAAACTTTAAGGTGAGAGAGTATAGGCTTTTGACCGGTCCATATCTCATATGGAGTTTTAGTCACAGATTTACTGGGAACTCTATTAAGAATATAACAAGCGGTCTCAAGTGCATAACCCCAAAATGATAAGGGCAAAACTGTAAACCCCATCATGGACCGGACCATGTCCAACAGAGTCCGATTCCTCCTTTCAGACACACCATTATGCTGCGGTATTTCGGAAGGGGTCCACTGAGAGAGAATCCCATTCTCCTCCAGATATGTCAAGAAATCACTGGAGAGGTATTCACCACCTCGATCAGATCGAAGTATCTTAATACACTGTCCAATTTGTTTCTCTACTTCATTACGGTATAATTTGAACATTTCAAATGATTCATACTTGTGTTTCATAAGAAACACATACCCATACCGAGATAGGTCGTCGGTAAATGTAATGAAATAGCTATATCCACCTCTTGCACTAGTGCTCATAGGTCCACATACATCCGAATGTACAAGACCTAATACAGCACCGGCTCATATACCTTTTCCAGTAAAAGGCGATTTGGTCATCTTTCCAAGAAGACAAGACTCACAGGTAGGTAATGATTCACAATCATTAATATTTAAAATATCCAGTGAGGCCAACCTGTTGATCCTGTTCTTGTTAATATGACCTAGCCTACAATGCCAAAGGTAGATATCAGAGGCATCATCAGATCTAGGGCGTTTACTTGTAGTGTACATTACACTAATAGGTTGTGACAATACATAAATGCCATTGTTTAATCGTCCATTGATTACTGTAACACCATTCATAATGATATCACAATAATCCTTCTTTATACAAATTTCATAACCGTTTAAGGCCAAATGACCAACGGAAATGACATTCATTAAGAAACTAGGACAATAGTGACATTCACCAAGGGCAATTATGTGAGAATTCGAAATAATTTGAATATTACCTAATGCTAGAACTGGAACAGTTCTTCCATCTCCAACATTTAGAAATTTTTCATTGTTACTGAAATTCTCAATGACTTGCAGTCCTTTCAACGTATTACAGATATTAAAAGGACTTCCGGTATCCAATACCCAGGTCATAATATCACATATAGAGAAATTATAAGGTGTTATCATATAACCACCTTGACCAGCAACTCTTTGCTGATTTCTCTCATTAACACTCGAGTTAGCCTGATTCTTAATCAAAGGTCTAGTCGGCTCATCACTATCCAATAGTGATAGGGGGAACTTATAAGAGGACATTTCTGCATAAAGGACAAAACCATGGCCTTATTAGTAAATGAATCAATTAATCTAAAGACATGGATTTTAGTCTAAAGATCCTCCCACTATTTTATACGAATCAGGAGCCTCTACCTCTAATCCAAAGAATTACTCTTAATTCTTTAGTGGGCACTAGAATCCAATAGGCTATACCTGGGCCCGGCTTTGGTCGGTATCAACCCAAATACACCTAAAGGTAGGTTCATAACAAATTGTTTCAACTAAACAACTTCTAGTGATCATTTTGTCCCAGAAAGCACTTCAGCAGGCGTATATCGACACTACTGAAAGTTCCGGTTAGGTCCAACCATTAACATGTAGCAATCAATGCAAACTATCTAATAGATGGTCAAGCCCGACTTTGGTCGGTATCCAACCGGACCACCCATTCCAATAGTTGCAACTGACTCATCATTATTGTATGACAATTCCAATAGCCGATACGTACCAGTGCGCGCACGCGCCTCCAATATATATAGACGCATTGGACTCATTATCACACAACTAATGGGAGGCTATGACGTGGTCATCTCCATTAACCATATCATTTTATGGACCTAATAATTTAGAGGATGTTTATAATAAAAAGCTGACTCAATCCAAATGCTCCCACTGACTTCATAAGTCAGGTATCATAGGAAATAGATTCAAGTCAGTGCACCTAAATCAGTCCAACTGATTTTCTTACAGGCATGGGTTAATTAGAGTCAATCAGAGATCTGATCAAAAGAGATTCACCAAGATGGCCAGGTAAGTGAGATCAGCGGAAGGGTATGCCATTAACTTGACTGGACCGAAACCTAGCAAGTAGCTCCCAATTAAAAACCTACTGATTACAGTTGCCTTTGACACCAACTGGTTTATCAATTTCAATTCGATCAATATCATAACTCAAGCTCAACCATGAAGCCTAAATCAACATCCATTTGGTCTAATCGAAGACATGGACTTGATCAACTACAACTATTGCAAAGATCAAGAGTAATCTTGACCCAATCTAAGAAACAACTTTAATTAGATTAGATCAACTACTCTACCAAGTTTGATTTCAACCATTGAGTCCAAATCAATTGGATTTGATTTAGCTAACCCATTACCCCATGAATTATGCAATGTCTTAGACGTTCAAATCACATTTAAAGTTTAGGATCTATATCATTACTCAATTCATAATTAAGTATATTGCATTATTCATGTCTTATCTTTGTTTTGCATGCTCCATAACTTTAAATCCTTAAAACACTTTTAAGAGTCAAGTTAATCATGCAAACAAACATGTTTATTCATCATATGAATAACATAATGAAATAATATAATCAGTTTACATCATATGTAAAAGATTACATCTTGTATAGATATTTGATATCACAAAGAACCTAGACGGGCTCTGATACCACTGATGGTGTGCGTGCAGAGGGCTAAGCATGAATTTCAGAAAATTTTTATGCGGAAAGAATGGGTTAAACATTTTAACCCAAAACATGCTTGATATTTTAGATATTTTTGTTAGAAAATCCCGATCATGCCGCTGAAATTTAAAAAATTCAGATGCAGTGGAAGAGGCATGTGCGGGATCAACCGTTCATCGCATGAACGTTGTTTAAAAACCGTTCGTAGATAGATAAGGATTAAAAACTTTTAAATAACATTAGAAGATCAGATCTTCACCTTTGTGCGGGTAGATGATCACCGCAAACTGATGATCGTGGTTTAGGATGAAGGTTCGCTTGAAGCCGTTCAAGTGCCCGGCCTCTACGGGTATCCACACGAAGCAGAAAACCGATCCAAGCTTTCTATCTCCCCGGGGTGCTAGCTCCCTTGCAGAGATAACTTTGATGGCTGATATCCTCCCTTTCAATCAATCCTTGATTGTGCTTGGGAGGAGGAAGAAGAAGGATGAAGAGAAGAAGAGGAACGAAGCCCTGCAGCCTTCTTTTTCTTCCTTGCGTTGGAACCAAACGGTGGAGGAAGAAGGAGGCCACCAAGATCCTTTTCTTCCCTTTGTTGTTGGTGGCTGAAAAGAGAGGAGAGGAGGGTGGCCACGTGATGGAGAGGAGGAGGGCTTCACTTTTCATTAGGGCACCTCCTTTCAAAGCCTTATAAAGGCATCTAGGGCTCCTATTTGGTTTAGTCCAAATCATGAATCAATTGGGTTCAATCTATGCTAGTCCTAATCTAATTAGAACTTGAATGAACCATGACTCAATTGAACTCTTCAATCCTAATCCAATTAGGAGTCATGTTGATTTATTAGATTAATAATTAATTAGGACTTAAGAAATTCTAATCCAATTAGGACTTGTTTAATTCTAGTCCTAATCCAATTAGGACTCTAATTTGAATTCGAAGTCCTAATCCGATTAGGACTCTAGGAATCCTACTCCAAGTAGGAATCCAAATTTAATTCAAAACTCCTAATCTAATTAGAATTGTAGGAATCCTACTCCAAGTAGGAATCCCAGTCCTACTCCAAATAGAATTCTCAGTCCAAGTAGGAATCCTAGTCCAAGTAGGAATCTCAGTCCAAGTAGGATTCCTAGTCCTAATCCAATTAGGACTCTAGGAATCCTACTCCAAGTAGGACTCTTGTTTTAAGTCCAATTAATTAATTCTCTTTGTTCCTTCTTCAGCTTATTATCAATCGAATTGATTACTTGTGATTCCTAATCACGATTCAACCAACGGATCGGTCAATGCCTCTAGTGTGTGTGACCCCATAGGTTCTACTCTGACTGGTAGTGAGATATATTGTGATCTCTATCACAATATCATTGAAAACTCCTTTCAATAGGTCGGAACGATTCCAACTCTACTCATTAGGGCTTATCGATCATCGAGATAATCCCTATGAGTCCCACCATCCACCAGTGACACCTAGCAGCATGTAGTGGCTACCCAGCAGAATAGAATGATGAACCTCTAGGTGCAGTTATCATGTGATACAGTCCTTCTATCGTGGATCCCTACAGGACGGAGGTCATGGATAACTCGTCAAACCTCTTCGTCTGTTATATGTCAAGATTTATTTGACTCAAGTTCGATAGTGGAAAACTCTTTCTCCACTTTATATTACTGCCCTGGCCAAGGTCTTAGAACTCAGTCTAACAAATCACATAGGATCACTCCTCTTCTATCAAGGTCGATAGATTCCATGTAAGTGCATACCCTACTCCTACAGTGAACTTACTGCAGCCAATCTACACTACAAGGACCCATATGACTAGAGACCATGTATACGTGTAGTCAAACTACAATAACCTCACTGTGAGTAGCCGAAGCACCGCAGGTCAAAGGACCAGTCATACTACTGCAACATCAAGCAAGTCACTGACGAGTGGATAGACATCCAAGTGACTTCTTGTCTTAGTCACGCACAGTACCCTTGTTCTCTAACAAGCACCTGCACTATCACTTCAGTGTCCCTACAGTATGAACTTAAGTCTCGTCCATCCAGAAGGAAAGTGATCTGTGCACTGATCGGATCGATCACCGTCCTCGTGATGATCCATTGATCAGGAGCATTCAGAAATTAATCACTAATGATACATGGCTCAAATTCTCAACTCTTGAGAATATGCATCATCATCTTATTAATTTCTTGGACGATTCATAGACACATAAATAATATGAATGAAAAGATGCCTTTTATTTATTCAATAATAAATAGTCAAGTACAAAATTATGTCCCTAGAATTAACAATGTGTCAGCCAGATTGGCTTCTAGGGCATACATCTAACAATCTCCCACTTGCACTAAAGCCAATCAGCCATAAACCTAAGCCCCATCTTCTCAAGATGCGTTTTAGTTTTCTGCTGACTTAGCTGCTTAGTGAATGGGTCCGCCACA
The DNA here is from genome assembly GCF_009389715.1 of Phoenix dactylifera. Taxonomy (NCBI): domain Eukaryota; kingdom Viridiplantae; phylum Streptophyta; class Magnoliopsida; order Arecales; family Arecaceae; genus Phoenix; species Phoenix dactylifera. The sequence goes on from NW_024068165.1 coordinate 114,299, forward strand.
TTTTCTGTGGAGTCTACTCTCTGATCCTCTACTTATGTTCTTTTGAGGTAGTCGCTTATTAGGTTAAACTGCCGCTCTATGTGCTTCGATTTCTGGTGAGACATTTGGCTCCTTAGCCAGTGCTATAGTGCCTTTGTTATCGCAGTAAAGTGTTATGACATCTGATGACATTTCACATAACTATGCAATGAATCCTTTTAAACCAAAAGATTTCCACTACACCCTTAGAGACGGCTTAACATTCAGCTTCTAAGGTAGATTCTATAATGATCGGTTGTTTGGAACTCTTCCAATTTACTGAACCACCATTGCACATATTCTGATGTAGACTTTCTATCATCAATATGTGTGTATTCTTCTACCTTCAACTCTGATCTTCTCCCAAAGACCAAGAACAAGTCCTTAGTTCTTCTCAAGTACTTAAGACTGTTTTTCACAGCTATCCAGTGCTTTTTGCCTAGATCTGATTGACATTTGCTCGTGACGTGAAGGTTTTTAGCATGTTATAATGCGCAGCGGAAGCTAGGGATTTTAAAATTTCTTAATAAAGTCCCTATGCATGAAACCCTTTTAAGCCTAGATCACCTTAATGATTACAATCTAATGATATAAAATAAATGCAGAATTAGTAGAATACCTCAAACGCTAATCCAAAATATACAATCTCCACGAGGCTGAAAGAGTAGATGCCCTACAAGCCAATCGCAATATGTATTGCGAAGGGTTTTTCTTTTGATTTGTCCAAATCATGTACATGACATTTAAATATGAATAAAGGCGTTATGTTTTATCATATGCTGTTGATTATATTCATGATAAACTCCTTAGATTAGGGCAATGGTTTTAAGACTATGATGAGATCATACTAGTGAGACTTAAAATCCTAAAATTCTAATCTTAAATATTCCCAGTCATTGGTACATTGAGTTGGGGATCAATGATTACCGGAAAGACTGGCATGTCTTATGTATGCTCGATGCAGAGGATGATTGATCTCACAATCATTTGTGTGGAGACACTAATACAAAGATATGGGTGCTCATTAGAAGAATGAGTTCACTGAATTGACCTACAAAGAGAAATCTTATGAAGTCTTACTTACATGTCAAAAGATGATTCTCTTAGTGGGAGTTGTGCAACTGATCTTCTGACCTGAGATCACCATGGTATCTTGTGCACATGAACCTATATTTTGGTTTACACTCATTCATGACAATAAGTTATGTACGAGGTCTTCTGGATATGGTGGATTGTGTACAGAGGTTATGAGTAGGTCAACAAGGAATTAATCACTTCTAGTAAGAGAAGATCGCATCCTATTTATTCTAATCATATGATAATTCAGGAAGCCTTTGATCAAAGCAGAATGAAAATTAGAAAGAGTTTCTAATATTTCATTATTTGAATTATCATTAAAAGATTGAGAAAAATTTGGATATGAAATTGAGTTTGACATATATTCATACTCATATACATATTTGGGATGCAGTTTGATTAAAGGATTGAATTGCACGGTAACTTGCCACTGAAGGGTATTTTTGGTATTTCCACCAAATTCCATATTTTTCGGGTAGACATGACACGTTGCTAGATGTCAATCTTGTCTTATAGGTTTGATCGAATTAAAGAGTTTAATTCGATCACCAATTAGAAAGGATTCTAATTGTTAAGTTCGGGTTCGTGCAGTTTGGACTTAAATCGATTAGAAGAGTTCTAATCAAGATGGGTCAACTCGCACTCACACCTATTGCTGGCTAAGTATGGAACCCAATGGGTCACACACAAGAAAACTTATCAAGGGTCTAATTGGATTAGATCATGTTTGCAAGATAAACATCCTAGCAGGTGTTGCAAACCTTAGCTCCTGATTCGAATTGGATTCGAATCTGATTCGAATTGGATTTGAATCTGATTCTTAATTGATCTAATTTGATTAGATCATATTCTAATATGGGTTAGCCAAGAGTTGGCACCTAATTGGTTTGGTTTGAGTCTAATTGGATTAGATTTGATAAATCATTTAATTTTGACCATTGGATCAACATTTGGATGAAGAGAAGGATCAAATGGATGGCGCCATGGATTAGAGCCATTGGATCTTCATCATGGGATGATGGGAGATCATGATCTCGTGATGGATCTCATCTGGAGGCGTGATAGTGAAAAATACATGAAGGGAAAAGAGAGGATAGCGTGAGATTTTAAATGGATAAGGATGAATCTTCCTTTGATCTTATCCATTTGATCTCTCTCTCTCTTCATCACGCCTAAGGGATATATGGCGCCTTTTTTCATGGCCTTTGGATCATCATCAACCCTTGATGAATGGATAAGGTTGGTTCCTATTTTTCATGCGTGAGAAGAAGTGAAGAAAGGGAAGAGTACGGCGCATTTCATGAAGAGGTGCTTAGGGAATCAAGCGCCATATCATAAGCGCTTGATCTTATCCTAACCACTTTTGATACGCCTCTCCCTATTTTTGTGGCGCCTTCTCTCCTCTTATCACGCCCCATCTGAAGGATGTGTGGATAGGATGCATCCTTTGGTGATGCATCCCCACGCCATCTATAAATAGGAATGCTCCCGGTGTTTTCTAATCATCGGAAATCAATCCAACTCTCTCTCTCTCATATCCCTTCTTTCTTACATTAGTTTCTATCTTTCTAACATTGCTTCTAGTGTGTCCTAAGCCAAGACAAGGTGGTCTTCCTTAGGACAAAAGGATTAGAAGTGATTTTAGAAGGCTAAAGAAAAATAGAAAGGAAGGAAAGCAAGCCATTAGAGTTCTTTAGAAGAATTCTGCATTAAGGATCAAAAGTCTTTGGAGCTAAAGTCTTGATCAAGTTTTCGTGTGGATCACCATTGGAGGGCGGACACTTGGACGCCTCGTGGAGATTGTACACTTTGGATTAGCGTTTGAGGTATTCTACTAATTCTGCATTTATTTTATATTATTTGATTGTAATCATTAAGGTGATCTAGGCTTAAAAGAGTTTCATGCATAGGGACTTTATTAAGAAAATTTTTAAAATCCCTAGCTTCCGCTGCCCATTATGACATGCTAGAACCCTACAGTGGTATCAGACCCATCCTTAATTGGTTCAATCAAATAATAATGCATGATGTATGATTATTAATTTACTATGAGATAGTAATGTCATATGCTTAATAAAATGCTGAAATATATGATTCATATATGATATGATATGTAATAAAATGTCATGATATGAAAATTTCCATATGAAGATATGTTTAAGCATGTTAATTAATTGCTTATGATTTACACATGCTACGAGATAGCTATGATGCATAATAGCTTATTTTAGATATGTTAAATATATGTTACAATTAAAGAATGTGCTAGAGACTAGTAAGCCCTCAATAAAAAAATTATATTAAGTCATAGTGTTGAAAAACTTTGAGCTAACCCATTCTAGAACAATTAATCTAATTGGTGTCTAAGGAAAGCACTAAAGGTGGTTACTTAATTAGGACCTTACTCTCTAAGTAAGGGGAGCCTCCCACCTGCTTACATGGCCAATTGTTTGATTGCCTATTATGGATAAGCTTAATATTGATATAACACTATTATTAGCCTTCCTTCATGCCTCGATATTATTATGTCAAGATCCATGCTAGTTTGTTGTGCTAACACAAGACTTGCAATGGGGACTGATGTTATACTGTCTTGGTGCATTAAGATGCTTATGGCATATTTTAATATATTGCCTTGTTGTGCAACCACAAGGGCAATATTATTCGAATATGACTATATGGAAATGAAGGATTTGACTTAACTAAAATATTATTGTTTGTTGTGCCAACACAAGGCAATAAGTATTTTAAGAGGACAAGATAAAGTTGAGAATTGCATGAGATGCAATTGGAAAGAGTTTCCTACATTTGAACTCATAAGAGTTTGTTGTGTAAACACAAGGCTTTTTATGATGAATTAGGATCTCAACCCTACTAAGAAAAATTATATTTTCACGTTTATCATAGGAGAGGGCTATGATATTCGATAAAAATAGTAGGAGACAAATTAGATTAAAGTCCTTATCTAGTTGCAAACATGTCATCATGATTGGTCTGCTTATATTAGTTATGTTCTTGCATATGTAGAATTATTAAATGGCTTCTTCACTTTCACTAAGAGGCATCTTAGATGCCAACAAGTTGACCGGACCAAACTATGTGGACTGGTTGAGGAATTTAAAGATAGTACTCACTCAGGAGAAAATTTCCTATATACTTGAAACCCCTGATCTTGGAGATCTAGGGGATGATGCTACAGAAGAGGAGGTTGCCACACATAAGATGTGGAAAAATGACAGTGTGACTGTCAAATGTATCATACTTGCCTCTATGAGCAATGAATTACAGAGGCAACATGAAGGCATGGACATTCAATCCATACTTCTCAATTTAAAAGAGTTGTATGGAGAACAAAGCAGGACTGCTAGGTATGAGATATCTAAGCAGTTGTTCCGTGCTAGAATGAATGAAGGAACTCCAGTGCAAACCATGTTCTTATGGTTATAGACTTAATCACTAGATTAAGTCAATTAGGTTTTGCTATGGATAGTGAGCTCAGTCAGGATTTGATTCTGCAATCACTGCCTGATTCATTCTCTCAGTTTGTTGTGAACTTTCACATGAACAAGCTGAACACCTCCCTGCCCGAGCTGTTAAATATGCTCAAAACAGCTGAAGGCCATATTAAGAAGGATAAAGGTCCACTCCTTCTTATAAATAGCACCTCTAAGAGGAAATCGGGAAATAAGGGTTCTAAGAAACGATTGAACCCCAAGAGTAGCATCAAAAAGAAAAAGGAAAGAAAAACTCCGGATCAAGTACCTGTTTTCATTGCGGCAAAGCTGGCTACTGGAAAAGGAATTGCAAGAGTTTTCTTGCAAGTATGAAGACCGATGCAAGAGTTGCATCAAAAGGTATGTTTATGTTACATGCCAACTTGTCATTAAGTTCTTCAAATTCAAATTCATGGGTATTGGATACCGGCTGTGGTTTTCACATTTGCAAATCTTTGCATGGACTACAGAAAATTAAAATTTTGAAAAAAGGTGACTTCGAGCTGTATGGCGCTGGAGGAGAGTCCATCCAGGGTGAAGCTGTTGGAACCTACAACTTGGAGTTGCCTTCGGGAGAGCTCCTACAATTAGAAGATTGTTATTATATGCCCAAAATTATTAGAAATGTAATTTTCATTCCTTTGTTGTTAAAGAAAGGATTTGAAATTAATGGAAAGGGCAATGGTTGCTCTATTTATTTTTCTAATAAGCATCTTTGCAATGGCATTATGAAAAATGGTCTTCTTGTTTTATTACTTAATGACAATGTTTTTCATATTAATAAAAGCAATAAAAGAAAGAGAGAGGAAGTAAATAACACCCTTCTTTGGCATTGCCGACTTGGTCACATAAGTGAATCAAGAATCAACAAGTTATACAAAGAAGAGTTCTTTGATCCTTATGATTATGAATCATTAGGAACTTGTAAATCTTATCTTATGGGTAAAATGACTAAGTCTCCATTCACTGGACATGGAGAAAGGGCAAGTGAGTTATTAGGACTTATACATACAGATGTATGTGGTCCTATGACAACTCCAGCTAGAGGTGGATACTCTTACTTCATCACATTCACTGATGATTTATCAAGGTTCGGATATGTGTATCTTATGAAACATAAATCCGAAGCTTTTGATAAGTTTAAAGAGTATCAAAGTATGGTTGAAAAACAAACCGGAAAGTGTATTAAAATCCTTCGATCTGATCGAGGAGGTGAATACCTTTCTAGTGAGTTTTTAAATCATCTTAAAGAAAAGGGCATTCTCTCTGAATGGACACCTCCGTATACGCCACAATTAAATGGTGTAGCTGAACGGAGGAATCGTACTCTATTAAATATGGTAAGGTCCATGATGTGCTTTACTGATCTTTCTATTTCCTTCTAGGATTTTGCCCTAGAGACTGCTGCACTAATATTAAACAGGGTACCTTCTAAGTCTGTACCTAGCACTCCATATGAGATATGGAGAGAAAGAAGCCTAATCTTAAGTATCTTAAGATATGGGGTTGTCAAGCTTATGTCAAAAGAAATTTTGGACACAAGCTAAGTGCTAGATCAGATAAATGTATTTTTGTAGGTTATCCTAAAGATAGTATAGGATACATCTTCTATCATCCTACCGAACAAAAAGTTTTTGTAGGTAGGCATGCCATTTTCTTAGAAAAAGAGTTTATCTTAGAAAAGGGCAAGGATAGGAAAATTGAACTTGAAGAAGTTCAAGACCTACAAATAGAAACACAAGAAATTCTTCAACCAGATGTACCCATTGATGAGGTACAACTACAACACACATCTCCTCTCCGAAAGTCAGATAGAGTGCGAAGAGCACCTGAGAGGTATGGGTTCATCATTGAGAATGATGAAGCCCACATTGTTCAGAATAATGATCCTCTGACCTATTCGGAAGCTGTCATGAGTAGTGACTCTGACAAATGGCTAGAAGCCATGAAATCCGAAATAGATTCTATGTATACCAACCAAGTATGGACTTTGGTTGATGCACCAGAGGGTGTAAACCCTATAGGTTGCAAATGGGTCTATAAGAAAAAGATTGGAGCAGATGGCCAAGTAGAAACCTACAAGGCTAGATTGGTGGCAAAAGGTTTCAGGCAAAAGCAAGGAATTGACTATGATGAAACTTTTTCACCAATAGCTATGCTCAAATCTATTCGAATTTTGCTTGCAATAGCTGCATACTATGATTATGAAATCTGGCAGATGGATGTCAAAACCGCCTTCCTTAATGGTTATCTTGAGGAAGAGGTTTACATGACACAGCCAGAAGAATTTGTCTCAAGTAAGAGAGCAAATCAAGTATGCAAGCTTAAGAGATCCATTTATGGATTAAAGCAAGCATCGAGAAGTTGGAACATCCGTTTTGATACAACAGTCAAAGAGTTTGGTTTTATCAAAAATGTGGATGAACCATGTGTGTACAAGAAGACTAGTGGGATGCCATTGTCTTCTTAATATTGTATGTAGATGACATACTGATCATTGAAAATGATATTCCAATGCTACAATCGGTCAAGACTTGGCTGTCAAAAAGCTTTTCCATAAAAGACTTGGGAGAAGCATCCTATATACTTGGTATAAAGATCTATAGGGATAGATCTAAAAGGATGCTAGGCTTGTCCCAGTCTAGGTACATAGATAATGTGCTGAAAAGATTCAGCATGAAAGAAAGTAAAAGAGGTTATTTGCCTATGAGTCATGGCATACGTCTCTCTAAGAAGATGTCTCCTAAGACATCTGAAGAGAGGAATAGAATGAATTCTATTCCCTATGCTTCGGCAGTAGGATCGATTATGTATGCTATGCTATGTACTAGGCCTGATGTTGCTTATGCCTTAGGCATAACAAGTAGATTCTAGGCTGATCCAGGAGAGGATCATTGGATAGCTGTGAAAAATATTCTTAAGTACTTGAGAAGGACTAAAGATATTTTTCTAGTTTATGGAGGATCTGAGTTGAAACTAGAAGGATTTTCTGATTCTAGTTTTCAATCAGACCTAGATGATAGTAAGTCTACTTCAGGGTATGTCTTTACCCTAAATGGGGGTGCAGTGAGCTGGAAGAGTTCCAAACAGCAAACTGTAGCTGACTCAACTACTGAGGCAGAATACATTGCTGTAAGTGAAGCCGCTAAGGAAGCTGTCTGGATGAAGGAGTTCATCTCTGAGTTAGGAGTAGTTCCGAGATTGCTGGACCAGTCCCAGTTTATTGTGATAACACTGGAGCTGTTGCTCAAGCGAAGGAACCAAGGTCTCATCACAAATCCAAGCACATTCTAAGACGCTTCCATCTTGTTCGAGAGATTGTCGAGAGACAAGACATAGTCATTGAACGAGTAGACACCAAGAACAACCTAGCAGACCCGTTCACTAAAGCTCTACCACAACAGCAGTTCGATCGCCACCTCGATTGTATGGGGATAAAATATAAGAGCGATTGGCTTTAGTGCAAGTGGGAGATTGAAAGAGTAGATGCCCTACAAGCCAATCGCAATATGTATTGCGAAGGATTTTTCTTTTGATTTGTCCAAATCATGTACATGACATTTAAATATGAATAAAGGCGTTATGTTTTATCATATGCTGTTGATTATATTTATGATAAACTCCTTAGATTAGGGCAATGGTTTTAAGACTATGATGAGATTATACTAGTGAGACTTAAAATCCTAAAATTCTAATCTTAAATATTCCCAGTCATTGGTACATTGAGTTGGGGATCAATGATTACCGGAAAGACTGGCATGTCTTATGTATGCTCGATGCAGAGGATGATTGATCTCACAACCATTTGTGTGGAGACACTAATACAAAGATATGGGTGCTCATTAGAAGAATGAGTTCACTGAATTGACCTACAAAGAAAAATCTTATGAAGTCTTACTTACATGTCAAAAGATGATTCTCTTAGTGGGAGTTGTGCAACTGATCCTTTGACCTGAGATCACCATGGTATCTTGTGCACATGAACCCAATGGGTCACAAACAAGAAAACTTATCAAGGGTCTAATTGGATTAGATCATGTTTGCAAGATAAACATCCTAGCAGGTGTTGCAAACCTTAGCTCCTGATTCGAATTGGATTCGAATCTGATTCGAATTGGATTTGAATCTGATTCTTAATTGATCTAATTTGATTAGATCATATTCTAATATGGGTTAGCCAAGAGTTGGCACCTAATTGGCTTGGTTTGAGTCTAATTGGATTAGATTTGATAAATCATTTAATTTTGACCGTTGGATCAACATTTGGATGAAGAGAAGGATCAAATGGATGGCGCCATGGATTAGAGCCATTGGATCTTCATCATGGGATGATGGGAGATCATGATCTCGTGATGGATCTCATCTGGAGGCGTGATAGTGAAAAATACATGAAGGGAAAAGAGAGGATAGCGTGAGATTTTAAATGGATAAGGATGAATCTTCCTTTGATCTTATCCATTTGATCTCTCTCTCTCTTCATCACGCCTAAGGGATATATGGCGCCTTCTTTCATGGCCTTTGGATCATCATCAACCCTTGATGAATGGATAAGGTTGGTTCCTATTTTTCATGCGTGAGAAGAAGTGAAGAAAGGGAAGAGTACGGCGCATTTCATGAAGAGGTGCTTAGGGAATCAAGCGCCATATCATAAGCGCTTGATCTTATCCTAACCACTTTTGATACGCCTCTCCCTATTTTTGTGGCGCCTTCTCTCCTCTTATCACGCCCCATCTGAAGGATGTGTGGATAGGATGCATCCTTTGGTGATGCATCCCCATGCCATCTATAAATAGGAATGCTCCCGGTGTTTTCTAATCATCGGAAATCAATCCAACTCTCTCTCTCTCATATCCCTTCTTTCTTACATTAGTTTCTTTCTTTCTAACATTGCTTCTAGTGTGTCCTAAGCCAAGACAAGGTGGTCTTCCTTAGGACAAAAGGATTAGAAGTGATTTTAGAAGGCTAAAGAAAAATAGAAAGGAAGGAAAGCAAGCCATTAGAGTTCTTTAGAAGAATTCTGCATTAAGGATCAAAAGTCTTTGGAGCTAAAGTCTTGATCAAGTTTTCGTGTGGATCACCATTGGAGGGCGGACACTTGGACGCCTCGTGGAGATTGTACACTTTGGATTAACGTTTGAGGTATTCTACTAATTCTGCATTTATTTTATATTATTTGATTGTAATCATTAAGGTGATCTAGGCTTAAAAGGGTTTCATGCATAGGGACTTTATTAAGAAAATTTTTAAAATCCCTAGCTTCCGCTGCCCATTATGACATGCTAGAACCCTACAGAGGCGTCCAAGTGTCCGCCCTCTAATGGTGATCTCAGGTCAAAGGATCAGTTGCACAACTCCCACTAAGAGAATCATCTTTTGACATGTAAGTAAGACTTCATAAGATTTCTCTTTGTAGGTCAATTCAGTGAACTCATTCTTCTAATGAGCACCCACATCTTTGTATTAGTGTCTCCACACAAATGATTGTGAGATCAATCATCCTCTGCATCGAGCATACATAAGATATGCCAGTCTTTCCGGTAATCATTGATCCCCGACTCAATGTACCAATGACTGGGAATATTTAAGATTAGGATTTTAGGATTTTAAGTCTCACTAGTATGATCTCATCATAGTCTTAAAATCATTGCCCTAATCTAAGGAGTTTATCATAAATATAATCAACAGCATATGATAAAACATAATGCCTTTATTCATATTTAAATGTCATGTACATGATTTGGACAAATCAAAAGAAAAATCCTTCGCAATACATATTGCGATTAGCTTGTAGGGCATCTACTCTTTCAATCTCCCACTTGCACTAAAGCCAATCGCTCTTATATTTCATCCCCATACAATCGAGGTGGTGATCGAACTGCTGTTGTGGTAGAGCTTTAGTGAACGGGTCTGCTAGGTTGTTCTTTGTGTCTACTCGTTCAATGACTATGTCTTGTCTCTCGACAATCTCTCGAACAAGATGGAAGCGTCTTAGAATGTGCTTGGATTTGTGATGAGACCTTGGTTCCTTCGCTTGAGCAACAGCTCCAGTGTTGTCACAATAAACTGGGACTGTTCCAGCAATCTCAGGAACTACTCCTAACTCAGAGATGAACTTCTTCATCCAGATAGCTTCCTTAGTGGCTTCACTTACAGCAATGTATTCTGCCTCAGTAGTTGAGTCAGCTACAGTTTGCTGTTTGGAACTCTTCCAGCTCACTGCACCACCATTTAGGGTAAAGACATATCCTGAAGTGGACTTGCTATCATCTGGGTCTGACTGAAAACTAGAATCAGAAAATCCTTCTAGTTTCAACTCAGATCCTCCATAAACTAGAAAAATATCTTTAGTCCTTCTCAAGTACTTAAGAATATTTTTCACAGCTATCCAATGATCCTCTCCTGGATCAGCCTGGAATCTGCTTGTTATGCCTAAGACATAAGCAACATCAGGTCTAGTACATAGCATAGCATACATAATCGATCCTACTGCCGAAGCATAGGGAATAGAATTCATTCTATTTCTCTCTTCAGATGTCTTAGGAGACATCTTCTTAGAGAGACGTATGCCATGACTCATAGGCAAGTAACCTCTTTTACTTCCTTCCATGCTGAATCTTTTCAGCACATGATCTATGTACCTAGACTGGGACAAGCCTAGCATCCTTTTAGATCTATCCCTATAGATCTTTATACCAAGTATATAGGATGCTTCTCCCAAGTCTTTCATGGAAAAGCTTTTTGATAGCCAAGTCTTGACCGATTGTAACATTGGAATATCATTTCCAATGATCAGTATGTATCTACATACAATATTAAGAAGACAATGGCACTCCCACTAGTCTTCTTGTACACACATGGTTCATCCACATTTTTGATAAAACCAAACTCTTTGACTGTTGTATCAAAACGGATGTTCCAACTCCTTGATGCTTGCTTTAATCCATAAATGGATCTCTTAAGCTTGCATACTTGATTTGCTCTCCCACTTGAGACAAATCCTTCTGGCTGTGTCATGTAAACCTCTTCCTCAAGATAACCATTAAGGAAGGCGGTTTTGACATCCATCTGCCAGATTTCATAATCATAGTATGCAGCTATTGCAAGCAAGATCCGAATAGATTTGAGCATAGCTACTGGTGAAAAAGTTTCATCATAGTCAATTCCTTGCTTTTGCCTGAAACCTTTTGCCACCAATCTAGCCTTGTAGGTTTCTACTTGGCCATCTGCTCCAATCTTTTTCTTATAGACCCATTTACAACCTATAGGGTTTACACCCTCTGGTGCATCAACCAAAGTCCATACTTGGTTGGTATACATAGAATCTATTTTGGATTTCATGGCTTCTAGCCATTTGTCAGAGTCACTACTCATGACAGCTTCCGAATAGGTCAGAGGATCATTATTCTGAACAATGTGGGCTTCACCATTCTCAATGATGAACCCATACCTCTCAGGTGCTCTTCGCACTCTATCTGACCTTCGGAGAGGAGATGTGTGTTGTGGTTGTACCTCATTTATGGGTACATCTGGTTGAAGAATTTCTTGTGTTTCTATTTGTAGGTCTTGAACTTCATTAAGTTCAATTCTTCTTTCACTGCCCTTTTCTAAGAAAGTGGCATGCCTACTAACAAATACCTTTTGTTCAGTAGGATGATAGAAGAGATATCCAATACTTTCTTTGGAATAACCTACAAATGTACATTTATCTGATCTAGCACTTAGCTTATGTCCAAAATTTCTTTTGACATATGCTTGGCAGCCCCATATTTTAAAATATTTAAGATTGGGCTTCCTACCTCTCCATATCTCATATGGAGTACTAGATACAGATTTTGAAGGTATCCTGTTTAGCACATATGTGGCAGTTTTTAAGGCAAAACCCCAGAAGGAAATAGGAAGATCTATAAAGCACATCATGGACCTTACCATATCTAATAGAGTACGATTCCTCCGTTCAGCTACACCATTTAATTGTGGCGTATACGGAGGTGTCCATTCAGAGAGAATGCCCTTTTCTTTAAGATGATTTAAAAACTCACTAGAAAGGTATCCACCTCCTCGATCAGATCGAAGGATTTTAATACACTTTCCGGTTTGTTTTTCAACCATACTTTGATACTCTTTAAACTTATCAAAAGCTTCGGATTTATGTTTCATAAGATACACATATCCGAACCTAGATAAATCATCAGTGAATGTGATGAAGTAAGAGTGTCCACCTCTAGCTAGAGTTGTCATAGGATCACATACATCTGTATGTATAAGTCCTAATAACTCACTTCCCCTTTCTCCATGTCCAGTGAATGGAGATTTGGTCATTTTTTCCATAAGACAAGATTCACAAGTTTCTAATGATTCATAATCATAAGGATCAAAGAACTTTTCTTTGTATAACTTGTTGATTCTTGATTCACTTATGTGACCAAGTCGGCAATGCCAAAGGAGGGTATTATTCACTTTCTCTCTCTTTCTTTTATTGCTTTTATTAATATGAAAGACATTGTCATTAAGTAATAAAACAAGAAGACCATTTTCCATAATGCCATTGCAAAGATGTTTATTAGAAAAATAAATAGAGCAACCATTGCCCTTTCCATTAATTTCAAAGCCTTTCTTTAACAACAAAGGAATGGAAATTATATTTCTAATAATTTTGGGCATATAATAACAATCTTCTAATTGTAGGAGCTCTCCCGAAGGCAACTCCAAGTTGTAGGTTCCAACAGCTTCAGCCTGGATGGACTCTCCTCCAGCGCCATATAGCTCGAAGTCACCTTTCTTCAAAATTTTAATTTTCTGTAGTCTATGCAAAGATTTGCAAATGTGAAAACCACAGCCGGTATCCAATACCCATGAATTTGAATTTGAAGAACTTAATGACAAGTTGGCATGTAACATAAACATACCTTTCGATGCAACTTTTGCATCGGTCTTCATACTTGCAAGAAAACTCTTGCAATTCCTTTTCCAGTGGCCAGCTTTGCCGCAATGAAAACAGGTACTTGATCCGGAGTTTTTCTTTCCTTTTTTCTTTTTGATGCTACTCTTAGGGTTCAATCTTTTCTTAGAACCCTTATTTCCCGATTTCCCCTTAGAGGTGCTATCTATAAGAAGGAGTGGACCTTTATCCTTCTTAATATGGCCTTCAGCTGTTTTGAGCATATTTAACAGCTCGGGCAGGGAGGTGTTCAGCTTGTTCATGTGAAAGTTCACAACAAACTGAGAGAATGAATCAGGCAGTGATTGCAGGATCAAATCCTGACTGAGCTCACTATCCATAGCAAAACCTAATTGACTTAATCTGGTGATTAAGTCTATAACCATAAGAACATGGTTTTGCACTGGAGTTCCTTCATTCATTCTAGCACGAAACAACTGCTTAGATATCTCATACCTAGCAGTCCTGCTTTGTTCTCAATACAACTCTTTTAAATTGAGAAGTATGGATTGAGTGTCCATGCTTTCATATTGCCTCTGTAATTCATTGCTCATAGAGGCAAGTATGATACATTTGACAGTCAAACTGTCATTTTTCCACATCTTATGTGTGGCAACCTCCTCTTCTGTAGCATCATCCCCTAGATCTCGAAGATCAGGGGTTTCAAGTATATAGGAAATTTTCTCCTGAGTGAGTACTATCTTTAAATTCCTCAGCCAGTCCACATAGTTTGGACCGGTCAACTTGTTGGCATCTAAGATGCCTCTTAGTGAAAGTGAAAAAGCCATTTAATAATTCTATATATGCAAGAACAAAACTAACATAAGCAGACCAATCATGATGACATGTTTGCAACTAGATAAGGACTTTAATCTAATTTGTCTCCTACTATTTTTATCGAATATCATAGCCCTCTCCTATGATAAACGTGAAAATATAATTTTTCTTAGTAGGGTTGAGATCCTAATTCATCATAAAAGGCCTTGTGGTTACACAACAAACCTTTATGAGTTCAAAGGTAGGAAACTCTTTCCAATTGCATCTCATGCAATTCTCAACTTTATCTTGTCCTCTTAAAACACTTATTGCCTTGTGTTAGCACAACAAACAATAATGTTTTAGTTAAGTCAAATCCTTCATTTCTATATAGTCATATTTGAATAATATTGCCCTTGTGGTTGCACAACAAAGCAATATATTAAAATATGCCATAAGCAACTTAATGCACCAAGACAATATAAAATCAGTCCCCATAGCAAGCCTTGTGTTAGCACAACAAACTAGCATGGATCTTGACATAATAATGTCGAGGCATGAAGGAAGGCTATCAATAGTGTTATATCAATATTAAGCTTATCCATAATAGGCAATCAAATAATTGGCCAGGTAAGCAGGTGGGAGGCTCCCCTTACTCAGAGAGTAAGGTCCTAATTAGAGAACCACCTTTAGTGCTTTCCTTAGACACCAATTAGATTAATTGTTCTAGAATTGGTTAGCCCAAAGTTTTTCAACACTATGACTTAATATAATTTTTATTGAGGGCTTACTAGTCTCTAGCACATTCTTTAATTGCAACATATATTTAACATGTTTAAAATAAGCTATCATGCATCATGGCTATCTCATAGCATGTATAAATCATAAGCAATTAATCAACATGCTTCAACATATCTTCAAATGAAAAATTTCATATCATGACATTTTATTACATATAATATCATATATGATCATACATTTCAGCATTTCTCTAAGCATATGACATTACTATCTCATAGTAAATTAATAATCATACATCATGCATAATTATTTGACTGAACCAATTAAGGACGACTCTGATACCACTGAAGGGTTTTAGCATGTTATAATGAGCAGCGGAAGCTAGGAATTTTAAAATTTCTTAATAAAGTCCCTATGCATGAAACCCTTTTTAAGCCTAGATCACCTTAATGATTACAATCTAATGATATAAAATAAATGCAGAATTAGTAGAATACCTCAAACGCTAATCCAAAATATACAATCTCTACGAGGCGTCCAAGTGTCCGCCCTCCAATGGTGATCTCAGGTCAAAGGATCAGTTGCACAACTCCCACTAAGAGAATCATCTTTTGACATGTAAGTAAGACTTCATAAGATTTCTCTTTGTAGGTCAATTCAGTGAACTCATTTTTCTAATGAGCACCCACATCTTTGTATTAGTGTCTCCACACAAATGATTGTGAGATCAATCATCCTCTGCATCGAGCATACATAAGATATGCCAGTCTTTCCGGTAATCATTGATCCCCGACTCAATGTACCAATGACTAGAAATATTTAAGATTAGGATTTTAGGATTTTAAGTCTCACTAGTATGATCTCATCATAGTCTTAAAACCATTGCCCTAATCTAAGGAGTTTATCATAAATATAATCAACAGCATATGATAAAACATAATGCCTTTATTCATATTTAAATGTCATGTACATGATTTGGACAAATCAAAAGAAAAACCCTTCGCAATACATATTGCGATTAGCTTGTAGGGCATCTACTCTTTCATGACATTCATAGCATGTACTATATCAAGTCATGTACATAGCATGGTATACATGAGGCTCCCTATTGCTGATCATAGGGGATCTTGCTCATGCGTTGAATCTTTTCAGATGTGTTGGGTCACATCTTCTTGGAGAGATTAATTCCATGCCTTAGGGGTAAGAGACCCCTTTTAGAGTTTTCCATGCTGAACCTTTTCAGCACTTCCTCTATGTACATCTTCTGTGATAGGCCAAGCATCCTTTTAGATCTATCTCTATAGACCTTTATTCCCAAAATATAGGATGCTTCCCCAAGGTCTTTCATAGAGAATTCTTTTGACAACCAGACCTTGACCGAGGTTAGCATGGAAATATCATTCCCTATTAGTAGGATGTCGTCCACGTACAGTACGAGAAATACGACAGCGCTCCCACTAACCTTTTTGTAAACACACGATTCCTCTTCGTTTTTGATGAAATCAAACATTTTGATTGCGTCATCGAAACGAGTGTTCCAACTCCGAGATGCTTGCTTTAGTCCATAGATGGACCTTTGCAGCTTGCAGACCTTGTGATCTCCATCACTGAAAGTGAACCCCAAAGGCTGTTCCATATAGATATCTTCATCAAGATATCCATTCAGGAAAGCAGTTTTCACATCCATCTGCCAGATTTCATAATCATGAAATGCTGCAATGGCAAGCAATGTTCGGATGGATTTTAGCATGGCTACAGGTGAAAAGGTCTCCTGATAGTCAATGCCTTCGCGCTGACTATACCCTTTCGCCACAAGCCTTGCCTTATAGGTCTCTACCTCTCCATCCGAACCTATCTTCCTTTTGTAGATCTATTTGCATCCAATAGGTACAATACCTTCTGGTAGGTCTACTCAGGTCCAGACTTGGTTGGAATGCATGGAGTCTAACTCTGACTTCATTGCTTCCAACCATTTCTCGGAATCGACATCAGATATCGCCTCGTTGTAGGTTTTGGGATCCTGTATGTGATCCCTATCTCCCACTAGGAACATTTTCTTGGTATCCTCTTCTAGTATACCTAAGTATCTATCGGGAGGATGGGAGACCCTACTATATCTACGAGGTGGTCGAGGGACATCGTGTACTGGCTCTGTATGAATGGGTTTGATAGGATCCATGACTCGTTGCTTTTCAGAGACTTTCTCTTCAAGCTCAATTTTCCTCCCACTGCCTCTATCAAGGATAAACTATTTTTCCAAGAAGATGGCATGACGGCTCACAAACACATTGTGATCCTCTGAGATGGAAAAATTGTATCCTAATGACTCTTTAGGATATCATATAAAACGAGCACTTATGGTCCTAGCCTCTAGCTTGTCCGCCTGTAGTCTCTTGACGTGGGCCGGACATCCCCAAATCTTGAGATGACCAAGACTTGGTTTCTTACCATGCTATATCTCATACGGTGTGGTAGGAAGGGATTTAGAGGGAACTCTATTCAACAAGTAAATAGCTGAAAATAGGGCATCTATCTAAAGAAACAAGGATAAATCAGTGAAGCTCATCATGGACTGGACCATATCAATAGAGTCCGATTCCTCCTTTCTGACACTCCATTGAGCTGAGGTGTACCAGGAGGAGTCCATTATGAAACTATGCCATTCTCCTTGAGATAATCACGGAACTCTACATTAAGGTATTCACTTTCTCGATCTGATCGAAGAACCTTAATGAGTTTTTGTGCTTATTTTTCTACTTCATATCTAAGCTTTTTGAACCTTTCAAAAGTTTCATATTTGTGTCTCATACACATATCCATACCGTGAGTAATCATTGGTAAATGAAGTAAAAAATTATAACCCCTAGCCTGCACATCGAATGGGCCACACACATCAGTGTGTACTAGGATAAGTATTTCAGTGGACCTCCCTGTGTCCTACAAAGGATAACTTGGCCATCTTTCCTTGAAGGCAGAATTCACAAATCAAATATGACTCGGAAGTCAATGAGCCCAAAAGCTCATGTTTCTCCAATTTGTTTATTCTGTCTTCTCCTATATGGCCAAGCCTGAGGTGCCATAAATACTTTAGATTTATCTCATTTTTGGATCTATTAGATTCTATGGTATTCACTGTTTGCTCAGATATATTCACAGATACATCCATATGTATGTGATAGAGACTGTCAATCTTAAAACCATGTTGAATCAATTTAATTTTTAAATAAATAAAAATCTTTTTGTGCTAAATAAAATACAGAAATCAAATTTCTGCTAGCAATAGGTAACAGTCCCTAAGTATCCTGAGCATATCTGACAAACCTTCTGAAGGTCTGTCCCCCTTCATGTTCTTTATGCTTCCCATGTATGTAGGACAGTTCCTCTTCCAATGGCCGTCCATGATGCAATGGAAACACTTTTCCTTGCAATTGGCCTTTTTCTTGGAACTTCCTTACTTGATGTTTTCTTAGTCTTCTGCTTCTTCGCAGGCTTCTTCTTCTTCCAAATAGACTCTCTCTTGAAAGTAGAAACCAACTTGACAGCGAAAACGATGCCCCTTGAACTTCTTCAAGGTCCCTAAGGTAGTTACCAATTTATTTAATAATTCTATTTTAGTGCATACAACCTTGTTCATATGGTAGTTTACTATAAACTATTCATATGAAGCTGGAAGGGATTGCGGGATCAAATCTGTTTGCAATTCCTTGTGCATGGTCATGCCAAGCTTCTCAAGCTTCTCTAAGTTCTTTATCATGGTCAAACCATGATCATGGACAGACTGTCCATCGTGCATCTTGGCTTTGAAGAGCCTCTTGGACACTTCAAACCGAGCTGCGTGACTCTGATCACCATACAACTCTTGCAGGTGATTTAATATGTCCCTGGCAGTCTTCATGTTCTCATGCTGGCATTGTAATTCATTGGACATGGATGCCATTGTGCAGCACCTAACCTCATTGTCATTGTTCGTCCACTTTAGCATGCGTCTTACGCTGATCAGTGATCAGACAGATTGGTAACACGGGAATTCCATGGTCTAGCACATACCCGAATTTCTCACAATTCAAAACTATTTTTGAAATTTGCTGAGCCAATCTTTATAATTGGGTTTGGTCAAACGGTTGTTCTATAGGATATGAGTTAAGAGTCTAGAAGCTGACTTTATAATTCTCAGAGAGTAAAGATTCTAGTTAGACTTTTGTACTTGATCCTAATCTGTTCTAAGGTCTTTTAGAACAAATGTAACTCCCACTATTTTCTCAAATTCCTCACACTCCCCTGGTAGGAAAACGGAAATCCCACACGACTAGGGTTTCTAGTGGGTACTGCGGTCCCACCGATTTACATGCCGCCTCACCTAACAGTTATTGGTGACACATAGATTGATGAATGTACAACTCTTGTACAATGCTTCTCAAGCATGTTGCAGTGTAACTTGGTCTCTAAGCCATGAAAACCTCACCTAACAGTTATTGGTCCCATTTCTTAGTTAAGTCAGACCCACCATATAACCGTAGGAATAAAGTCGTCATTGGGTCCTCACCTAACAGTTATTGGTGCCCAACCCCACCTTTACCCTACAACATCTCATGTCTATAGAGAGGTCCAGCCCCCCGATGCAACTTGCCCACTGTGTCCAGCCGAGACAAATCAACATCAGAAAGACCTTAGCAGCTCTACTACAGTGGAAGACCTATTGACTTAATATTGGTTAATCAGGTCTTAGTGTTTGCAACTTGAGCTCTTCATAAGAGGTAATCGAACAATTGGCCAGGTAAGCAGGTGGGAGGCTCCCCTTACTCAGAGAGTAAGGTCCTAATTAAGTAACCACCTTTCATGCTTTCCTAGACACCAATTAGATCAATTAATCTAATATGACTTGCTCATGTTGGTTCACTCTCGACTTGATTGAGGAGGTTTTAATTAAGGTCTCAATTGGGTTTGCTACATCACATGTAAACCTATCTACCCGACTCTCATTCACATCACATGCAAACGGCACATTACAGGCAGTTATAATCGCAGCAATAATTAAAGCTAAACTTTAAATGGGTGATGATCATGGATTCTAATTAGGTCGTATTACAAGCACATGCACGTCAATCAATCAATTGGTCTTCAACTCTTGAATTGGTTCCAAGCCTCCTTGATTCGATCCTTGACCAACTCTTGATCCAATCGCCATCAACCACTTAGACCCCTGCTCATCTCATGCATCATCTTCGACTTGATCGTTGACGTACATCACATCACAGAAATACAACCAGATATAAAATAAAAACAAAAATAAATTACATCTCCCTTTTAGGAGGCACGTAGGCCTCTCAAAACATTAAATAAGATGCATGCAAGCATCTGAAAAATTACATGACATTACATATCACATCGCAGGTCATTACATTCGATACCAAAAGGGTTTGAATCCTATGATCATCACCACATGCAGCAATTATAATTTTCAGATCTGAAAACTAATTGATTATCTTATGACATAGGTTGCTGATCATGCTAATCATGATTCTAAACTTTGTAATCCCATTAACAATGCAATTAGAATCATCATCTTATCATATAAAAATCAGCATGCAAAAATCAGCACCCTAGAAAAAATCTGCATGCAGAAAATTTTCAGCATGCATAATCTTTCAATTTTCAGATCTAATAAGCCCACTAATAATTAATCCTTACCTTAATCTACGAAGCCTAGGCTCTGATACCACTATTAGAAAACCCCGATCATGCCGCTGAAATTTAAAAAATTCAGATGCAGCGGAAGAGGTATGTGCGGGATCAACCGTTCATCGCATGAACGTTGTTTAAAAACCGTTCGTAGATAGATAAGGATTAAAAACTTTTAAATAATATTAGAAGATCAGATCTTCACCTTTATGCAGGTAGATGATCACCGCAAACTGATGATCGTGGTTTAGGATGAAGGTTCGCTTGAAGCCGTTCAAGTGCCCGGCCTCTACGGGTATCCACATGAAGCAGAAAACCGATCCAAGCTTTCTATCTTCCTGGGGTGCTAGCTCCCTTGCAGAGATAACTTTGATGGCTGATATCCTCCCTTTCAATCAATCCTTGATTGTGCTTGGGAGGAGGAAGAAGAAGGATGAAGAGAAGAAGAGGAACGAAGCCCTGCAGCCTTCTTTTTCTTCCTTGTGTTGGAACCAAACGGTGGAGGAAGAAGGAGGCCACCAAGATCCTTTTCTTCCCTTTGTTGTTGGTGGCTGAAAAGAGAGGAGAGGAGGGTGGCCACGTGATGGAGAGGAGGAGGGCTTCACTTTTCATTAGGGCACCTCCTTTCAAAGCCTTATAAAGGCATCTAGGGCTCCTATTTGGTTTAGTCCAAATCATGAATCAATTGGGTTCAATCTATGCTAGTCCTAATCTAATTAGAACTTGAATGAACCATGACTCAATTGAACTCTTCAATCCTAATCCAATTAGGAGTCATGTTGATTCATTAGATTAATAATTAATTAGGACTTAAGAAATCCTAATCCAATTAGGACTTGTTTAATTCTAGCCCTAATCCAATTAGGACTCTAATTTGAATTCGAAGTCCTAATCCGATTAGGACTCTAGGAATCCTACTCCAAGTAGGAATCCAAATTTAATTCAAAACTCCTAATCTAATTAGGATTGTAGGAATCCTACTCCAAGTAGGAATCCCAGTCCTACTCCAAATAGGATTTCCAGTTCAAGTAGGAATCCCAGTCCAAGTAGGAATCTCAGTCCAAGTAGGATTCCTAGTCCTAATCCAATTAGGACTCTAGGAATCCTACTCCAAGTAGGACTCTTGTTTTAAGTCCAATTAATTAATTCTCTTTGTTCCTTCTTCAGCTTATTATCAATCGAATTGATTACTTGTGATTCCTAATCACGATTCAACCATCGGATCGGTCAATGCCTCTAGTGTGTGTGACCCCATAGGTTCTACTCTGACTGGTAGTGAGATATATTGTGATCTCCATCACAATATCATTGAAAACTCCTTTCAATAGGTCGGAACGATTCCAACTCTACTCATTAGGGCTTATCGATCATCGAAATAATCCCTATGAGTCCCACCATCCACCAGTGACACCTAGCAGCATGTAGTGGCTACCCAGCAGAATAGAATGATGAACCTCTAGGTGCAGTTATCATGTGATACAGTCCTTCTATCGTGGATCCCTACAGGACGGAGATCATGGATAACTCGTCAAACCTCTTCGTCTGTTATATGTCAAGATTTATTTGACTCGAGTTTGATAGTGGAAAACTCTTTCTCCACTTTATATTACTGCCCTGGCCAAGGTCTTAGAACTCAGTCTAACAAATCACATAGGATCACTCCTCTTCTATCAAGGTCGATAGATTCCATGTAAGTGCATACCCTACTCCTACAGTGAACTTACTGCAGCCAATCTACACTACAAGGACCCATATGACTAGAGACCATGTATACGTGTAGTCAAACTACAATAACCTCACTGTGAGTAGCCGAAGCACCGCAGGTCAAAGGACCAGTCATACTACTGCAACATCAAGCAAGTCACTGACGAGTGGATAGACATCCAAGTGACTTCTTGTCTTGGTCACGCTCAGTACCCTTGTTCTCTAACAAGCACCTGCACTATCACTTCAGTGTCCCTACACTGTGGACTCAAGTCTCGTCCATCCAGAAGGAAAGTGATCTGTGCACTGATCGGATCGATCACCGTCCTCGTGATGATCTATTGATCAGGAGCATTTAGAAATTAATCACTAATGATACATGGCTCAAATTCTCAACTCTTGAGAATATGCATCATCATCTTATTAATTTCTTGGACGATTCATAGACACATAAATAATATGAATGAAAAGATGCCTTTTATTTATTCAATAATAAATAGTCAAGTACAAAATTATGTCTCTAGAATTAACAATGTGTCAGCCAGATTGGCTTCTAGGGCATACATCTAACAATTTTAACTCTGGTACCAGTCGAAGACAGTCTTCAACTGCACATCGCATGTGGCGCGGGCTCAGTCCCAATACATAGGGTGACACCCGTGTGTGCCTATTAAAGCACTCATCATATGAGCCCCCGGGTGGAGAGCCACGCTTCGTCACACGATCACGCGTGAGAGTTTCCGGGAATCGGATAGTTTCCACTAATCCTTTGCTTTGACACCAAATATCACAAAGCCCTCAGATCTCGAGGATTGTGTAATTCAAATAAATATGCATAAATCACAACTTCTTGTGATTTGAAGATTGAGATCATATCTCAACCATAAAAGAGATCAGATCTCTTACCTTTAGAAGGGGGTTCCTTCAAGGATGCTTCGCAGCCGCACAAGCGTCCGGCCTCGATGACTCGTCCACGCGAAGCTCCGGAATGATCAGCTTTCCGGGGAGTGCTAGCTCGCAGGGAGGCAGAAGGTTGGCTGAAAGGGAGAAGGAAGAAGATGGACCTTCATAGCTCAAGAACTCCTTCTTGGGATTTCACCTTCAGAACTACTTTCTCCTCTCACTCTCTTTCTCTGGTGCTCTTCATGTGTTCAGAAGAAGGAAGAGGGGTGGCCTATTTATAGGCCAAGAAGAGGGTGAGGTGTCCCTATGAGGTGTCCTGTGAGGTGTCCTGCCAGGACACATGTCACACATGCAAGAAAAAGAGGTGTCCTGCTCCGCCACGTGTCACGCATGCAAAGGGTGAGGTGGCCTGGAGGGCGATGTCATGGATGACCTCATGAGGCAGATGAGGTCATGGATGACATCAGGAGGAGTGTGAGGTGTCCAGGCCCGCCACATGTCACACATGCAAGCAAAAGAGGTGTCCTGCTCCGCCACATGTCACGCATGCAAGCAAAAGAGGTGTCTTGCTCCGCCACGTGTCACGCATGCAAAGGGGTGAGGTGGCCGGGATGTGGGTCCCACATACAGTATGTGGGCCCCACCTAAGCAGGACATGGGTCCCACCTAAGCAGAACATGGGTCCCACATACAGTATGTGGGTCCCACCTAGGCAGGACGTGGGTCCCACATACAGTATGTGGGTCCCACATACAGTATGTGGGTCCCACATAGGGAAGGAAGTCCTAGTCATACTAGGATCATAATTGATTTTAATCCAATTTGACTCAAGCCAAATCTGATTTGGTTGAGCAAATTAGATATTTTCACCAAACCAATTTTGGTGTCAATTACGGTTTTACCAATTTCAAATCATATTTGAATTTGGTCAAGCCCAATCTCTATTACTCAATCAAATTGAGTCTAATCAGTGATCCAATCACCAATTAACTTCTCCAAGCAACAATTACTTAGGGCAATCAGTCAATCACATTGACTATTTTACCTCTAGACGATTCTCAATCGTCAATCAGCCATTTGATCAATACAGAAACTTCTAAGCGTGTGATCTCATAGGTTCGAACCTAAGCCGGTAGTACAAGAACACTTCCTGCACTAATCGAAGTAACCATCTAGCAATGGGACCCGACGACCGGATAGGCCGAATAGATGCAAAGCAACATTCTAGAACCTATGGACTATGGTTACTGCATAATTCATCCTCTTGACCAGAAAATGCCCAGGGTGGGTTCAGAGTCTGTCTACCCTGAAACGATCCATCCGGAAATATGTTTCAATTCAATAAGTCAAGTGATAGTGATTTGACTTTTCCTGGCTAGGGTACTACTTAATTGAAAAGACAAGGCATTCACCCTTATTTCTAAGGGAGGTCAATCCCATCTTGATCTGCAATTGACTACCACAAGTACTTGACTGAACTCAGAAATCTTTCGTCGCTGGATTAGAAATCCAGGTAGTCCGGCACCAAAGTACAATGAGTTGCTTGCAAGCCACCGGTTGCAATCTCAAGTCTAAAGGATATATATACCCATATCCACTCGGAACAACTCTTGACAAGAGAGAGTCCGTCAATTGGTCACGTTCAGTGAACGTACACTACCATTCACCTGTATACCATACTAGTATCTCTATACTCTTTGGTTTGGAAGACAACGAACAAATATGATACACAATGACCTACGCCCGATAATACTATCGTCCTATTAATAGTATATCATACGGTCATGAACATTTAAAGACCTGTGTGACAAAATCATATTTCATTACACAAAGCAGTCCTAAGGACTTCATCACATCGGAGTTTGTGAAGATGTTCTGGTGATGAATAAATACCATGTTATTTATAATTGATTCAATACATTTACAATCAACAATTGATTGGATTTAGGACATAATTCCCAACAGGTTATAGTCCCATACTCCTAATAAGATTAGGAGGAGCCCTAAACCCAATCTATAAAAGGGCAGCAAGGGAGACATTATGAATTAATTCTCTCCTCTTCCTCCCCACGTCTCCGCTCTCCCTCTCTTCTTCCTTCCTTAAGGCAGAAAGGGGACCTCATCTTCCTCTTCATCCACGGGAGCAAGGCAAGGAAGATCCACGCTTAAAGCTTCATCCCTCATCTTCCTCCATTGCGAGCAAGGTTGAAGAAGAAAGCGTTCTTCTTCAAAGAGGTATGCTGCAGATTTTTATCTTCCAATATTATGATAGTCATGAGAGATCTTTGCAAGGAGCTAGCACTCCGGTAAGACCTATTCTCAGATGATTATATCCTCGTGTGGATACCTGTAGAGGCCGGACAATTGTGCGGCTCAAACAGGAACCTAGAATAGATCATCAGGCTGCGGTGTTCTTGAAAAATAGCCGTTAGACATTGATTTGTGGCCGTTCTGCACAGTCTGCATCTCCTGACAATGTATCCATTGGGGTCGGAGTCGACTCGCTCGATCTGGAGTCGACTCGGCTGTTGCTGGAGTCGACTCATGCTTTACTGGAGACGACTCGCCCACTGTTCACGATTTGAATTAAAGTGACGTCCCACTGGAGTCGACTCGGTTCAACCTGGAGTCGACTCGCCAAGATCTGGAGATGACTCGGCATTTTGGAGACGGCTCGTTCTCAGGATTCTAGAGATCTATTCTTCTGCATTTCTCTCTTGAGTCGACTCGGATCCTCTTGTAGTCGACTCGGATCTCAGAGCCCGAAAAACCGATCCTCTGTCTGTTGATCTGAGCTGCCTCGGAGTCGACTCGCACTTTGCTGGAGTCGACTCAGCTAACTTGGGGTCGACTCCCGAATTCTCGGAGTCGACTCGTTCGTAGGGTCACTGAGTTTGGTTTTCTGCCTTTCAGTCCGCTTTCCTCTAAGAGTCGACTCTGGCATGTTTAGGAGTCGACTCGCCAAACGTTGGAGTCGACTCGCATCCTTCTGAAGTCGACTCAGTAACAGGATCTAGAAAACACTTCTCTATCTTTCTGTCTGTTACTTCTTGAAGTTGACTCAGAACCGTCGGGAGTCGACTCGGCAATCATCGGAGTCGACTTGAAGCCTTCTAGAGTCGACTCGATGATAGGGTCTGAAGTTCGTCTTTCTGTCCTTCTATCTTTTCTCAGTCGAAGTCGACTCGTAGTGTACCGAAGTCGACTCGAGCTTGTGCCAGAACCTCTGAAACACTTAGAGTCGACTCGAGATTTAGACTTTGGCTTAATTGAGTTCAACACTTAGCCAAAATTCTTTGAACCAAAGCTCCATGCTCTTAAAGATAAATTCACATATATTTGCCTGAAATACTAGATTGAATTCATTGGTACAACATGAAATATACTCAAATGCTTTGAGCTCATCAAAATCAAATAGGGGTATAATCAATCACTCCACAATCTCCCCCTTTTTGATGATTGATGAGAGCACAAAAGTGCGATCTAAGTACCAATTAACTTAGCCTAATGCTAGCAAAATAATGATAAATAATAGATGTTAACATTTGCATGATTAATATTTTATCCTTAGCACTTATTATAATTTTTAACATTATTTTATATAAATTCATCTAAAAAGGATGCATCCTCCCAACTGCAGAACAGAGTCTATGACTCTTCTTCCGCGCACCCAAGCAACTTCCCAACTTCCGCAATGCAACTCAAGCTTCCAGTCGTCCGTGAGCCGAGATATGTGATCTGATCTCCCGCACCCAATCCTAGCATCCTGATTCCATCCGCACCAGTGATCAGCTCCCTTCCCGTCTTGACCGCAATCACCTCCCAAGCGTCCGTGGAGCACCCGCATCCAAGCTTCCCGCTCCACAGCGTCCATGCGGAGTCTTTCCATCTCCAGCATCCCGATCAACGCCCCTTTTTCCGCCCGTTTCACATGCCTCCCAGCTCCCGGATCAAGCAACGTCACCTCCCAGCGCGGCATCTCCTCCGGTTTATCTCACATCCGAGCCCAACGTCCGCTTCCGCCCGTACCAAGCTCTCAGCATCCCGTTCTTCAGCCACACCTCTTCCGCATTCACAGCTTCTCCCAACGCGTCAACCGTGATCCGAGCGTCGATCCCACGCAAGTCCAGCTCCCGATTCGTCCGCTCATCCCGCGATCGCCTCTCCCGTGATCAACCACCCTCTTCTGCATCCTCCCAGCCGCGATCAACGTCCGAGATTCCTCTTCGTCCGCCCATCTTCACCGCGTACGCTCAGGGGGGATCGGATACTATCTATAAAGCTCCCTCTCGGCTAAGAGAGGAGGGCATTCGGGGGGGGGGGGGGGAAGGCTCCGATTTGAAGAAGAACAGAGGCGCCGGGCTGCTGCAGTGGAAGAAAACAAGAAAGAAGAAGAGAGAGGGAAACAGGGGATGCCCTGTTTCCGAAAAGAAAAAGAAAAAAAAGAATAAGAGAGGGAAAGGCTAGAGAGGGAAAGGCTAGTGTTTTTGTAATGGGAGGCTAACACCTTTGGTCAAGGGTGATGGAAGAACCCTTGATAGTTTGCTTTCTTCAAGTAAATTCTGAACGATTATTTTCTTTAATTTACATCTATTATATGCTCTTGGTTCTTGCATACTTATTTGTTAGATAGATCTTGTACGGTTTATATTTATTGATGCATGGGTTGTTTCGATTTTTGATTTATCGTAGACGTAACCGGCACGATAAATACTTGAATGTTGAATTTATGTTTTCAAAGTATATATTCCATGCTTAGAACTATTCTATCTAATTAATCCTTAATCAAGAATCGCAAAAATTTAATTGTTGAAAATAACATTATCAAGGGACAATCCAGATCCCTAGCCTTCTCTATATTCTTGAACGTTGTTTCATTATCTATTATTATCTGCTTTTAAATTTTGAAGATCAACTAAAAATTACATCTAAAAAAATACGCTAATAATCTATAGATCGTTCTCTGAGGAATCGACCTCGGACTTCTGAGTTATACTACTTGTGCGATTCTCCTGCACTTGGGAGAACAGTTTTTCAAAAGCACCAAGTTTTTGGCGCCGTTGCCGGGGAACGGCTGAGTTATTAGTATAATTTTAGATTTAATTTTTACCTTAGTAGTTAGTATTTTTCTTTTGAAAAAAAAATTGCATCTTTACTACTATTTTTAATTCCCTGCACAGTTTGCATCAAACTCTGATATCATAGAAATTCGCCGTCTGATTTGACTCAAATTTGGTCAGCTAGTGCAAGACACATTGTTAGATAATCTGAACGGTCTGATTGACATTCTGACATTTTTAAGACCATCAGATTAATACGAAACCTTGCTGCTTTCTACTTTAAATTTTTTGCATTTATTTTTTTTAGAATCAGAATTTTATCGTTATCATATCTCATTAACCCTTGTTGCTAATTGAAAATTTAAGGAAAAAAAAAACTTTAAGAAAAGATCAAGGGTGATTATTCAAAACTAAAAAAAAAATGAAAAAAAAACCTAAAATTTCAAATTTCAAACGTCAACTCATAAAATTTTTTTAAAAAAATAATTAATTTGCTTGATCACCTATTCAATGAAATTTAATGTCATGTCATAAAGCATTAAAAAAAAAAACTCTTGATTGTTGCATATAGTATAAGGCATCAGCATAAAATATTCTAAGGGCTGAACCCATTTAAAAAGATAAGGTCGGGATTTCATCACTCGTCCTTAGCCCAAAAATCACCCCAGTGCATAAATATCCTAAGCTTAACTAAAATCAACTAGACGTTGGCCCCTAAGGACATTCAAGCTCAATAGGACGAAGACCACCGAAAGTTGCACCAATTTCGCTCTGTGGCTTAGTTGATGTCTAGGCAAGCTTTGTCCCTATAAGGGAGACAGTTCATCTGGTCGAGGCAAGTGGGTTTTAAGTGGGACCTTTGCGAACGCATCATGACCCCTCCACTTACCTGGGAGCTTACCTGGTCAACTCGGTTCATTAGACCGGATTGGAGGCTTAGGTGTCCTCTTCAAACCAGTTAGGAGCTATCTAGAAATTTAAGAAAAACATTAGAAATTGAGGTGTAATGTTTTGTTGCATGTTTGATTGTGAATAAAATTTTTGTTTTAGGATATCGTTTTAGGGTAACTTTAGTTGGTACTTATATTTATTTTTTATTTTTTTTTATTTTTTTAAAAAATAAGAAAAAGAAAAAAAAAGAGGAAAATATTTTGCATGCTAAAGTGGAATAGGGACGACACCGGTCGATTAAGTCGTACAACTTTAGATCATCCCTTAGGACATACCCCTGAAATTCCTTCGCAGTATCTCACACCTTGTGAGATGGCTGATTTAAATGAAGATGCGGGGAGTCACCACAATCGAGAACGAGAACCCCATGTTATGACTCTAAGACAATACCTACAACCGGCTAGGACTAGTCAGCCTTCATGCATAATATTTCCTGGTAATGTAGGACATTTTGACATCAAACCAGGGGTAATCCAATTGCTGCCCAAGTTTCATGGGTTAGAGTCCGAAAGTCCGTATCTTCATTTAAAAGATTTTGAAGAATTGAGCATTACATTTAGAGTGCCAAATGTCACCGAGGATGTCCTCAAGTTGACATTGTTTCCTTTCTCTCTAAAGGATAAGGCCAAAACATGGCTAAACTCTTTGCGACCTAGATCCATAAGAAATTGGCAAGATATGCAGAGAGAATTTTTAAAAAAGTTCTTCCCCACACAAAGGACCAACTTTTTGAAAAGACATATCAGCAATTTCCAACAAAAAGATAATGAAACATTTTATGAATGTTGGGAAAGATTTAAAGACCTTCTTCTCTCATGCCCTCATCACGGGTTCGAAACTTGGAGAACCATTAGCTTCTTTTATGAAGGTTTCTCTCCACAGTTGAAACAGTTTGTAGAGACCATGTGCAATCATAGATTCTTAGAAAAACAACCTGATGAGGCATGGGAGTATTTGGATTCCCTTGCTGAGACTGCCCAACTTTGGGATAACGGAGATAGAAACAACAAGTCTTTGCCTAAGCCTACTAGCTCTGTACATGGAGGCCTTTACAACCTCAGAACTGAGGATGATCTTCACGCTAAAATGGCAGCCCTCACTAGGAAGGTAGAAGAAATTGAGCTTAGGAAGGTTGAGCCTGTCAAGACTATAGAGCTTAGAAACGAGTGTTGTGGTATCTGCGATATGTCGGGTCATACTACTACAGATTGTCCCACCATACCGGCATTCAAAGAAGTCTTGCACGATCAAGCAAATGCTATGAACTCCTACCAAAAGCCTTATAACGATCCATACTCGAATACCTATAACCCTGGTTGGAAGAATCATCCAAACTTTAGGTGGAGAAACGATCATCCTCAACAGTCACACCATTCAGCTCCTCCACCTGCACATCCTACTTATGCACCATCACCTTCTCAAAAGCCAAATATCGAGGATACCTTGCAATCCATACAAACTTTTCTACCAGGTCAAGCTAATATCAATGCTCAAAATACTCGAAATTTTGAAGACATAAGGAACCAATTGTCAATATTGACTACCGTCCTAAGTACCCAAGAGAAGGGTAAGCTTCCAGCTCAACCCCAACCTAACCCACAAGTGCACGGTAGTAATAATACGGCTCCCTCTAGTTCGCATACAGAACATGCAAAAAGCATCATGACTTTGCGTAAAGGGAAAGTCATTGATCAAACCGTCCCATTGAGACCGCAGGTCACTTCTAATTCTGATGCTCCCAAAGTTGATGAAAGGGACAAAGAAGAAGTTGAGGTCCCAACTTCTACTAAGAAAGTTGAATGTCCTTTTCCTCCACCTTTTCCACAACGGTTAAAGCCGTTGCAAAAGCTCGAACCTAATTCTGAAATTCTTGAACTTTTTAAACAAGTAAAGATCAACATACCTCTTCTTGATGCAATCAAACAAGTACCCTCATATGCCAAATTTTTGAAGGACTTGTGTACTGTCAAACGCCGATTAAATGTTAAGAAGAAGGCATTTTTAACTGAAAATGTGAGTGCTATTTTGCAGCACAACATTCTCCCTAAATATAAAGATCCAGGTTGCCCAACCATCTCATGCATCATAGGCGACTTTAGGGTAGAGCGAGCATTGTTAGATTTAGGGGCGAGTGTGAATTTGTTGCCATATTCTGTCTATGAGCAACTTGGTTTAGGTGAGTTGAAGCCAACCTCCGTCACTTTGCAATTAGCTGACAGATCAGTTAAAATTCCAAGGGGGATTATCGAGGATGTATTAGTCCAAGTAGACAAGTTCTACTTTCCTGTAGATTTTATTGTATTGGACACACATCCGGCTTCGAACTCACAATCTCAGATTCCGGTCATTTTAGGACGTCCATTCCTTGCGACTTCTAATGCATTAATTAATTGTAGGAATGGCGTCATGAAGCTTTCTTTTGGTAACATGACCCTAGAACTGAATATTTTTAATGTGTGCAAACAACCCAATGATTTCGAAGAGAGTAAGGAGGTTGATTGGGTTGAAACCATCGCAGAAGAATATTTGTTAGCTAAAGCAATTAAAGACCCATCCGATGATAGCTTAATTGATCAATGTCTTAATGGAACTAATGATGATGATTTGTCGGTCATACCTATTGTGGATAATCTGGATATTAAGATGGTCACTGGGTGGAGACCGAAAGTAGGAGAATTTGAGAGGTTGTCGCCTCAAGAGGCGAAAATAGTACCATTCCATGAGCAAGCACCCAAGCTCGAATTAAAACCCTTACCAAAGGAACTTAAGTATGCCTTTCTTGGACTTAATGACACTTTTTCTGTAATTATCTCGTCTGGACTTGATCATATCCAAGAAAGAAAATTACTTGGTGTTCTAAAAAATCATAAGGGAGCCTTAGGGTGGTCTATTGCCGACTTGAAGGGGATTAGCCCCTTAGTTTGCACGCACCGGATATATTTGGAGGACAATGCCAAAACCACAAGGCAAATGCAACGAAGGTTGAATCCTACGATGAGAGATGTGGTTAAGGCAGAAGTCCTCAAGTTGCTTGACGTGGGTATTATTTACCCAATTTCCGACAGCAAGTGGGTAAGCCCTACTCAAGTCGTTCCTAAGAAATCGGGTTTGACGGTAGTAGAAAATGAACAAGGTGAACTAGTTCCAACTCGTGTCCCGACGAGTTGGCGCATGTGTGTTGACTACCGAAAGCTGAATTTGGTCACACGAAAGGATCACTTTCCTCTACCCTTCCTAGACCAAGTATTGGAGAGGGTTGCAGGGCATGATTTCTATTGTTTTCTCGATGGCTATTCGGGATATTATCAAATTGAAATTTCACCATAAGATCAAGAGAAGACTACCTTCACTTGTTCTTTTGGCACATTTGCTTTCCGACGAATGCCATTCGGGTTGTGTAATGCACCTGCAACATTCCAAAGATGCATGCTCAGCATCTTTGAAGACATGAACGAGAAATTTTTGGAAGTGTTCATGGACGACTTCTCCGTTTTTTGCGACACATTTGATGATTGCCTGTCACATTTACAAGCTGTCTTAGCTCGATGTATGGAAAAGAATTTGATACTGAATTAGGAGAAATGCCACTTCATGGTGCCAAAGGGAATTGTCTTAGGACATATTGTTTCATCAAAGGGCATGGAAGTAGATAGAGCTAAGACTGATTTAATTGCTAAGCTACCTGCACCCAAGACGGTTAGAGATGTTAGATCATTTTTGGGTCATGCCGGATTTTATAGGAGGTTCATCAAGGACTTTAGTGTCATATCTCGACCATTATGTAATCTCCTATCCCTAGATACACCGTTCAATTGGACTGAAACTTGTCAGGAGGCATTCGAAAAGTTGAAGTCTATGCTTAGCACTGCACCCATTGTGCGACCACCCGATTGGTCATTACCTTTTGAGATTATGTGCGACGCTAGCGACTATGCGATAGGAGCTGTCCTAGGACAACGCAAGGATAATAAGCCATATGTCATTTACTATGCAAGCAAAACCTTAAACGATGCTCAAATGAATTACACTACCACCGAGAAGGAATTGCTTGCAGTAGTATTTGCCTTAGATAAATTTCGCTCTTATATCCTTGGTGCTCCTATTGTTATCTTCACGGACCATGCGGCACTAAAATATTTGTTGGATAAGAAAGAAGCCAAACCACGCTTAATACGATGGATACTTTTACTCCAAGAATTTGATATCACTATCAAAGATAAAAAAGGAGTAGAGAATGTGGTTGCTGACCATTTATCACGATTAGTTTTTCATGATTCAGTGCCACAGTTTTTCATCAAGGACTCATTCCCTGAAGAGCAGTTGTTTGCACTTTCTAGTATACCATGGTATGCAGATATTGTAAATTTTTTTGTTACAAGCCGGATGCCGGAGCATTGGGGGTCGACAGATAGAAAAATTTTCTTGCGCGAAGTAAAGAATTATTACTATGACGAACCCTATTTGTTTAAATATTGCAATGATCAAATCTTTAGACGATGCATATCGGATCATGATATACAAAGCGTACTCTCTTTCTGCCATACTGATGCTTGTGGTGGACACTTTGCCTCTAAGAAAACTGTTGCAAAGGTCTTGCAATGTGGTTTCTATTGGCCTACTATGTTCAAAGATGCCCACGAGTTCTGCAGAACATGTGATCCATGTCAACGTATTGGAAGTCTAACTCGGAGGCAAATGATGCCTCTTCAACCCATTACTATTATCGAAATTTTCGATTGTTGGGGCATCGATTTTATGGGCCCATTCCCACCATCTTTTGGATATGAGTACATTTTAGTCGGTGTCGAATATGTGTCCAAATGGGTAGAAGCTGTTGCTTGTAAGACCAATGATCACAAACCTGTCCTGAAGTTTTTAAAAGAAAATATTTTTTCACGATTTGGGATGCCTAAAATCATAATTAGTGACGGTGGAAAACACTTTTGTAATAAGCCTTTCGAAACCTTATTGAAAAAATATCGTGTCACCCATAGAATTGCTACCCCATATCATCCGCAAACCAGTGGCCAGGTAGAGTTAGCCAATCGAGAGATCAAACGTATTTTAGAGAAAACGGTGAACCCATCACGGAAAGATTGGTCCTTGAAACTATCAGATGCATTATGGGCTTATCGTACTGCATACAAAACCAATCTTGGCATGTCTCCCTACCGGCTAGTCTACGAAAAAGCGTGTCATTTGCCCGTAGAAATAGAACATAAATCGTATTGGGCAATTAGAAAATTGAATTTTGATTTACAAGATGCCGGTCTAGCTAGAAAATTGCAATTAAACGAGCTTAATGAGATTCGCAGAGATGCTTATGACAATGCTAAAATTTGTAAAGAACGAATGAAGATCTTACATGATAAATCAATTTTAAAAAAATCTTTTGAACCTTTGCAAAAAGTTCTTTTATATGATTTCCACTTACATCTGTTTCCTGGTAAGTTGCGATTGAGATGGACAGGTCCTTACATTATAAAAACTGTTTTTCCACATGGGGCGGTTGAGATTGAGAATCCACGGGATGGTAGAATTTTTAAGGTAAATGGACATAGATTAAAACCTTTTCTTGAGAATTTTGCAGATGAAGAGGACTCCTTTTTCTTGGGGGAGCCTTCTTATGACTGAGCATGAAGGCAAAGGTACGTGTATATTAGTTAGGATTATTTTTCTAGTTTTGTAGGTTTTATTTTCTGGATATCAACAGCTCAAGGTATTCCTCTTCTCTTCAATATTATTTTCTCTACTGTCTTTCATTATAGCTTTCTTGTATCTATTACATTGAGGACAATGCAATATTTAAGTTGGGGGGAGGGAAGTATTTTGATTTAAAATATATATATATATAAATTGCATTCTTTTCTAAGCAAATGCACATGTATTTTCATATTGAGTTTGTGCAACTATTACGGCAAGGAACACATGCATATTATGACTGATCAGAGACCTATTATTAGATCCCTGCACATGTACTTAATGATTATAGGAAGGCCTCAGGAGTTCATATTTGTTTAATGCATTTTTATTAAGCCGTATCTATAAAAGAAGTACGAGTATCCTTGTCCGTACTATAAGGTTCATGATTTGGTTTTCACATAAAGATAGAGGTTGAATACCCTGGCTAGATCACCTAAGTGCCTTATGTTCCGACCTTGGTTGACCTATAGTCACGATGCAGTCACGTTATATGGTTCAGTTTACCTCCTCTTTTTATTTGAAAAAAAAATTAAAATAAATAAATAAATAAATGAGGAGATAACAAGTCTAACCTCATGGCGTAGTCTGGTTCGAGTAATTAAGCCCGAGGGGTGTTTCACCTAATGCCTTGAGCCAACTGGATCAGGAGTCATTGGCCGAAAACTCGCTACATGGACCTTGCTAGAGCCTAAGGGGGTTGGACTATTGTAATCACCATTGGTAAAAAAAAAAAAAAAAAAGCATGAATAGGGTTGGTCGGGCTGAACCCAGTGACATGTGGTAATGGCTGGTTTGACTCCATTGTATTGGACCTTTGTGTACTTTGGATATTTAGTTGGGATTGATAGCTCCTTCTTTTTATGCGAACCATTCTTGACAATTTTAGACAACATGAGATATTCCGAAAATTTGATGGATCAGGCCCTAATAAACTGTAGTAAACACTTGTGAACTCGAGTAGTACACCTAAAATTCAAACGGTACCATGTTGTGGTGGAGGTATTAGTACTCTGAAAAAGTCATACTATTTTATGCACACTATACTTTCATATTTCCCCTTGCTTTGATAGTTGCCATGCTTGAAAATATATATTAATTACACGGGTATTGCTTTCATATCATTCATGATGTTTGTGGGTAACATCCTTGAAAATTCTCACGAGACAACACTCGTCCACTAGGATAACCTAGGGGTTTAACGGCTTGTTGCACGTGCTAAGTGCAATCGTGATGCCCTACGAAAGTGGATACATATTTTAGTTTTATGTCTTTAGATTTAATAAAAAGTCAAAGAATTGACCAACACTTTTTTATACTCTCATGTTATTATTTACTCTGAATTGCTAGAGACTAGCAATAAGCTAGTTGGGGGGTATGATGAGAGCACAAAAGTGCGATCTAAGTACCAATTAACTTAGCCTAATGCTAGCAAAATAATGATAAATAATAGATGTTAACATTTGCATGATTAATATGTTATCCTTAGCACTTATTATAATTTTTAACATTATTTTATATAAATTCATCTAAAAAGGATGCATCCTCCCAACTGCAGAACAGAGTCTATGACTCTTCTTCCGCGCACCCAAGCAACTTCCCAACTTCCGCAATGCAACTCAAGCTTCCAGTCGTCCGTGAGCCGAGATATGTGATCTGATCTCCCGCACCCAATCCTAGCATCCTGATTCCATCCGCACCAGTGATCAGCTCCCTTCCCATCTTGACCGCAATCACCTCCCAAGCGTCCGTGGAGCACCCGCATCCAAGCTTCCCGCTCCACAGCGTCCATGCGGAGTCTTTCCATCTTCGCCAGGATGATCCCGTTCGTCCGCTCATCCCAGCACTCGTCCGCCCGTCTCAACCGTGATCAGTTCACTCGTCCCAGCATCCCGCGAATCTTCCCAGCGGCCGTCCGGAAGAAATCGCGCTCCTCCACAGCGTCCGCCCGAGCCCGAGCGTCCCAGTCATCCCGTCCGCTCAATCCGCCTCCTCCAGCGATGCAACCATTTCCATCTCCAGCATCCTGATCAACGCCCCTTCTTCCGCCCGTTTCACACGCCTCCCAGCTCCCGGATCAAGCAACGTCACCTCCCAGCGCGGCATGTCCTCCGGTTTATCTCACATCCGAGCCCAACGTCCGCTTCCGCCCGTACCAAGCTCTCAGCATCCCGTTCTTCAGCCACACCTCTTCCGCATTCACAGCTTCTCCCAACGCGTCAACCGTGATCCGAGCGTCGATCCCACGCAAGTCCAGCTCCCGATTTGTCCGCTCATCCCGCGATCGCCTCTCTCATGATCAACCACCCTCTTCTGCATCCTCCCAGCCGCGATCAATGTCCGAGATTCCTCTCCGTCTGCCCATCTTCACCGCATGCGCTCAGGGGGGATCGGATACTATCTATAAAGCTCCCTCTCGGCTAAGAGAGGAGGGCATTCGGGGGGGGGGGAAGGCTCCGATTTGAAGAAGAACAGAGGCGCCGGGCTGCTGCAGTGGAAGAAAACAAGAAAGAAGAAGAGAGAGGGAAACAGGGGATGCCCTGTTTCCGAAAAGAAAAAGAAAAAAAAGAATAAGAGAGGGAAAGGCTAGAGAGGGAAAGGCTAGTGTTTTTGTAATGGGAGGCTAACACCTTTGGTCAAGGGTGATGGAAGAACCCTTGATAGTTTGCTTTCTTCAAGTAAATTCTGAACGATTATTTTCTTTAATTTACATATATTATATGCTCTTGGTTCTTGCATACTTATTTGTTAGATAGATCTTGTACGGTTTATATTTATTGATGCATGGGTTTTTTCGATTTTTGATTTATTGTAGACGTAACCGGCACGATAAATACTTGAATGTTGAATTCATGTTTTCAAAGTATATATTCCATGCTTAGAACTATTCTATCTAATTAATCCTTAATCAAGAATCGCAAAAATTTAATTGTTGAAAATAACATTATCAAGGGGGAATCCAGATCCCTAGCCTTCTCTATATTCTTGAACGTTGTTTCATTATCTATTATTATCTGCTTTTAAATTTTGAAGATCAACTAAAAATTACATCTAAAAAAATACGCTAATAATCTATAGATCGTTCCCTGAGGAATCGACCTCGGACTTCCGAGTTATACTACTTGTGCGATTCTCCTGCACTTGGGAGAACAGTTTTTCAAAAGCACCAATGATGACAAAACATTGAGTATTTGTAAAGTGAATTGCTCAACCAAGAGGTGATTTATAATAAAGTTTTGAAATGAATTCAAATGTTTAGTCATTTAATTTATCCAAAATTGAAAGGTATGAAATAGTAAATCCTGAAACTAAAGCTCCCCCTTTCATTTGAAATTATATAAGCCTTCAAATCATGCAATCAATTATTTGGTTTATATGTGATTAATGAATTTGCTTTCTTAAGATTTCAGATTCTCCCCCTCAATATGTGCATTCAATTTTGTTTAAGTTTTTTGAATTTGCTTTAAATGTTTTGAAACTTTTGAGCTTAAATTCTTACTTTTAGAGGAAAAATCTGACAATTTGTTCTTGAGTATGATTCAACTATTCTCCGAATATCTCTTGAATAGATTCTGGAGATTACTCCTTGAGGAGCCCCAACAGAGAGATAATGAGCCTCGAGGTATTGAATCCACTTAGAACAAATTACATTTTGCTTTAAAAATTTTCTTTTTAGTGATTGCCTTTACATTTCAATTCATCATATTTTCTCCCCCTTTTTGTCATCATAGCAAAAAGGCACAAAACACAGAAAAAGATAAGAAGTCAATGTGCACAGTTTTGAAAAGAAATTTCTATTCATTGTATTAAAGTCAAATTGAGTACAAATATGAATACATATCAGAAAAGTCCTCAAGGGACTGTACATCATAAAATCAAAAATACACTAGGGTCTTTTAGTAGTGGAGGATGTGGCTCCCGTACTCAGTTTAGCATGTTTCATGAACAAGCTTATCCCCTCAGATACATTCCCTAGTTGTGCGATGATCTCAAAGGTAGCCCTAGATTGTATCTTAGTTAGCTGGGTCACACTCTCCTAAATAGTGTCCAGCTTGAAGATTATGGCATTTGCAAGCCTTTCCGCACCTTGACTCTGGCTTGCCAGCTCTTCTATGATGCTGTCTTGCATCTTCCTCGTGTCATCCTTTATGTCGCTAAGGCTCTAGTATTGACCTTGGACTAGGCTCCTTATGTTGTACATTTCCTCCTTAAGGTCTGCTATCATCTTGGACACCGCTGCTAAGGAGGGAACGACGTCAGTGGAGGGAGCACTCAGTGGACCTCGCAGCTCTCTCAATATAACATCTCTCAGCTCCCTCACTATCTCCTGTCTCATCTTCCTGAGCTGCTCAGTGCTGATCCGGACTTCTAGAGGTTGCTAAGGTGGTGGAACTGTAGATGGTCCAGCTGAAGTAGATGGGAATGAAGGACCAGAAGTGGAAGGAAAAGTGGGAGGAGCTGTGTAGTGGTCCTGGTCATAGTCAGGACTAGGTAAATGGTGAGTAGTAGGGTCAGATGGTGTGGATGAAGATGTTTTCCTAACCCAGACTCCCTCCACCTTGTGGAAACCCATTCGGTGGAGAGTCCCCTCACCCATGTGGTCAGTGTGTCTGAGGGAGCGAGAGGGTTCTCCCTCAGAAATAGGGACTTCTAACTCCCTAAAGATGAGTGTGAAAAGCATGCCATACGGGAGACTCAACCTAGGTTTGTCTAGGGGTTCACAGATATATCTATAAATGAGTTTGGGGAAGTTCAGGGGGATGTCCTGTAGAATGTGGAACATCAATCCTAGGTCTCTCTCAGAAATGAAGTCAAACCTCCCAGTCTTAGAAAAGAGAGTCCTAGAGATGATATTTAGGAGGAGTCGCATTTCAGCTGAAAGCTGATTTGCAAACACCTCCTCTATGGAGGATTGAGGTGGGCTCCCTAAGATGGCCATAAGGGCCTCAGTCCTATCGGATGGATGTGTGGGAGCAATCCCCTCTCGGGAGAGATGGAGGACTCGAGCAATGAAGTCCTCCGAAATGAAAATAGGGACTCCTACTACAGTCCCTTGGATACCACCGCCACCTCGTGTGACGGTCCCGTAAAATTTCCTAACTAACCCTGGGTATGTAGGGAGGTCAAGGGAACAAAAAAACTCTAAGCCCTAGGCCCTAAGACGATGCCCTAGGATGAACCTTGAAAGTGAATCCTAGGTTCTTCGGTATTAAGCATGCTAATTTTTTATTTTTTTAAACCATGGCTGAACCTGATCGGGTTGCCTACGTACCCCTTCATAAGGAGAATCAAGCCATACGTAGTTCTTTTTTAAGTTTTAAAATGCAGCGGAAAAATTGAATCAAACAATTTAATTCATGCATGCTTACAAGATCAAATCTAGAAATCAGCACTTTAAGAACGCATAGGATTATGCCGGAATCGTTTAAACAATTATACTAAAACTTCTATGCATGATTAACTATTAGATCTGAAAAGGTAAATACTCTATTCTGATTAATCTCCAAATATCCATCGAATGGATTCTGGAGATAACTCCGTGAGGAGCCCCAAAGGAGGGTAAAACCTCAGGAAATCGGACCTAGACCCTGACTCCAAAATAAAAAGATTAATATAGAATTAATACCTTTTATGATGGAAGAAACTTATGGATCGATCCTTGACTTCGTAGCCACGCACATGAATGGCCTCTACGAGAAGTACACGCGAAGCCCTAGGTAGATCGTCTTCCGCGGGAGTGCTAGCTCGCGCAGGAATGTTGCAATGGCTGAAGCTGTCTCCTTCTAAATACTCAACCTTTGATTATTCTTAAAGGATATGGAGGATGGACGTGAGGAAGAAAGAGAAGAAGGGATGGAGGCCCTCAGGAAATTTTTTCAGAATTTTTTGAAACCTCTAAATATGGTATATATTCAACCCAAGGCATGGGGGTCTTTTATAGCCAAAGGACCACCCCACGCCTCACACCTAATTTAGCCAACTAATTTGGCTGATAAAATTCTCAAAAAATTCTGGTGGTTTGAAAACTAAGAGGAGATAAACATATCCAAATTTCGTGCATTTTGGAGCCTAAAAGATAGGAATTCATGCATCCAAATTTTAGCCCCAGACCACCCTATTTCATGCACCATGCAATCCCTACAAATTAGGAAATTCATCTAAATCTTTCTAGAAAGATTTAAGGCACCATTTTTATAGAAAATATAGCCCCATGCCTCCTCTCTTCTCATGCCAATTTTTGGCCAAAAATAAAGAGTATAGGCATGAAGAATATTGGGGATAAATCAAGGTGTCATTCTTCTCCAAGAAGATAAGGATGGGTTCCTAAAATTTAGGGATTCTTCTCCTTATCTAATTCTGATTATTTGGACTCATAATCCTCATAAAATAAGGTCTTCTAATTGATTTGGATCAAGCTCAATCCAATTGGGTCAAGTTCCATCAATTGGGTCAAGCTCAAGCTGCTTGTGTTGAACCCAATCCAATTAGGTCAAATCCTGATGCAGCCCAAATTGAATCATATTCAATTTGGCTCAACCTAAGCCCAATTACTCAATCAAATTAAGTTCATTAGCAATCTAATTTCTAATTATTCCTCCAATAATTCAATAATTATTTTAGTGCAACTTTTGCTTTGGATAATTTGTCAATCGAATTGACC
Source organism: Phoenix dactylifera (assembly GCF_009389715.1). Classification (NCBI taxonomy): domain Eukaryota; kingdom Viridiplantae; phylum Streptophyta; class Magnoliopsida; order Arecales; family Arecaceae; genus Phoenix; species Phoenix dactylifera. The sequence goes on from NW_024068165.1 coordinate 155,981, forward strand.
AAATTATCCCTGAATGATTCTTAATCATCAATCAACCATTTGATCAGCCTAGAAACTTCTATGCGTGTGACCTCATAGGTTCGAACCTAAGCCGGTAGTATAGGAACATCTTCCTATACTAATCAATGTGACCATCTAGCAATGGTACCCGACGTCCGGATAGGCTGAATATATGCGAAGCAAATATTCTGGAACCCTGGACTATGGTTACTGTATAATTCAATCCCTTTGACTCCTAATGCCAGGATGACTTAGAGCTCACTGTCAACCCTATACTTAGTACATCCATTATGTGATTAACTTTAGATATCCCGTGACTCCTCACTGGGATTATCCTGGCCAAGGTTTTGCTAAATTAATCACAAGACATTATCTTCTGTTTTCAGGAGGGATCAATTCCATCTTGACTCATAACTGACTATGCAAGTACTTGACTGCACCCAATAATCTTCCGTCACTGAATTAGAAATTCAGGTAGTCCGGTACCAAAGTACAGTGAGTTGCTTGCTAGTCACAGGTTGCGATCTCAGGTCAAGAGGGCCAAACTTATACCCATATCCACTCGGAACATCTCTTGACAGTAGAGCATTCCGGAGTTGGTCACGTTCGGTGAAATGTACTCCTACACTTCACCTATGTGGTATACCAGTGTCTCCACACTCCTTGGTTAAGAGGACAACCAACGTATATGTCACACAACGACCTAATCTCGATAATGCTGTCGTCCCAGTAACAACATATCATTTGGTCGCGAACCAGTTTAAGGACTCAAAGATAAATCCTCCTTTATCATAACATAAGTCCTAAGGACTTCATTATATAAGAGTTCATTTGAAGATAAAATGATGAATAATGCCAAATAATACTTTATTAATTTGTCAATTCATTTACAAAATTCAATCATCAATATGCTGACGATTAACATTTAGGATATAATTTCCAACAACTCCCACTTAGCCTAAAGCCAATCGGCACAGTATCTAATACCCATCTTCGACTTGTATTCGTTGAACTCTTTGATGCCGAGGACTTTGGTAAATGGGTCAGTCATATTTTTTTTTTGTATCAATTTTTTGTAGAATCTACCACTGTGTGTTGCTTGGAACTCTTCCAGCAGATAGCACCACCCTTAAGAGTAAAGATATAAACCGACACGCTCTTTCTGTCATCTCGATCTGACTAAAAACTTGAATCGGTATATCCCTCAAGTTTTAAGTCAGAATCACCGTGGACAAGCCACTGGTCTTTAGTATTTCTCAAATAATTAAAGATGGTTTTTACAACCTTCCAGTGGTTGCTACCTAGATCAGACTGGTGTCTGCTCACTACTCCTAGTGAGTATGACCCGTCTGGTCTAGTACGTATCATGGCATACATTATAGATCCCACTGCCGAAGCATATGGAATTCTATCCATACTCTCTCTTTCTTGAGGGGTTGTCGGATAATTCCTTTTAGAGAGGTTAATTCCATGGCCCATTGGAAGATAGCCTTTCTTGGAATTAAGCATACTGAACCTCTTCAGTATAGTATCAATGTATGTGGATTGGGATAATCCAAGCAATCTTTTAGATCTATCTCTATAGATCTTTCCTAGGATGTAAGATGCTTCTCCCAAATCCTTCATGGCAAATTGAGATGATAGCCAAACCTTTATTCCTTATAATGCAGAAATGTCATTTCCGACTAAAAGAATGTCATCCACATACAAAATAAGAAATATAATAACTGAACTATTTACCCATTTATAAATGCAAGGTTCCTCTTCATTTTTAATGAAGCCATATGATTTGATCACCTTATCAAATTGTATGTTCCAACTCCATGAAGCTTGCTTTAATCCATAAATGAATTTTTGAAGCTTGCACACCTTAGACTCATCTGCAGATATAAAACCTTCAGGTTGCATCATATACACCTCCTCTTCTAAATCTCCATTTAGAAAAGCGGTTTTAACATCCATCTGCCAGATCTCATAATCTAAGTATGCTGCTATCGCAAGGATAATCCGAATGGATTTGAGCATTGCCACAGGAGAAAACGTCTCGTCATATTCAATACCATAATGTTGACGATATTCCTTGGCAACCAGACGGGCTTTATAGGTCTCTACCTTTCTGTCTGTGCTCCGTTTCTTTTTGAAAATCCACTTACACCCTATGGGTTTAATCCCTTCGGGTGGGTCAACTAATGTCCATACATCATTGACCTTCATGAATTTCATTTCGAATTGCATGGCTCGAAGCCATTTATCAGAGTCATACCTCTGCATTGCATCCATATATGTGATCGGATCCTCATCGTTTTTATCAAATTAGATAGGATCCCCATCCCGGACCAAAAAACCGTAATATCTGTCCAGCTGACGTGGTACTCTACCTGATCGCCTTAATGGTGCATCTAAGATGGGTTCTGGATCTGATCTAATCAAATTCAACTCAATTGATTCAGTAGATGGTATCGGGTCTTCTACATGTTGAACTTTTCTAAGCTCAACATTAGAGCTTTTAGTTTCTTTACTAAGGAATTCTTTCTCCAGGAAAATAGCTCTATTTCTTACGAACAACTTTTGTTCTTCAGCAAAGTAGAAGTAATATCCTTTAGTTTCTTTAGGATAACCAACAAAGAAATATTTGTCAGACTTGGGTTCAAGTTTGTCTGTCTTCAAACGTTTAACGTACGCTGGACACCCCCAAACCCTAAGGTGAGAGAGCATCGGCTTACGTCCAGTCCACATCTCATGTGGTGTTTTATTTATAGACTTACTTGGAACCTTATTTAGAATGTAGCAGGCTGACTCAAGAGCATATCCCCAAAAGAATATGGGCAGATCAGCACACCCCATCATGGATCGAACCATGTCTAACAGAGTTCGATTTCTCCTTTCTGATACACCATTATACTGTGATGTAGCAGGAGGAGTCCATTGAGAGAGAATCCTATTTTCTCCTAGATATGTCAAAAACTCACTGGTGAGGTATTCACCTCCTCGATCTGATCGAAGAGTTTTAATACTCATTCCAGTTTGTTTTTCTACTTCATTACGATATAATTTGAATATTTCAAATGATTCAGATTTATGTCTCATTAAATAGACATAACTATACCTAGAAAGGTCGTCTGTAAATGTAATGAAATATGAATACCCACCTCTAGCATTTGTGCTCATTGGCGCACATACATCAGAATGTACAAGGGTCAATTAGTCACTGGCTCGTACACCTTTTCCGGTAAAAGGTGATTTGGTCATTTTACCAAGAAGGCATGATTCACAGATTGTCAATGATTCACAGTCATTAACATCGAGAATTCCCTCTTTACTTAACCTGTTCATTCTGTTCTTATTAATATGACCTAGCCTATGATGCCAAAGGTAGACATCCGTGACATTATCTATTTCAGGATGCTTACTTGACGTGTACATTACATTAACAGGTTGTGATAACAAGTAGATGCCATTGCTAAATCGTCTATTCATTACAGTAACACCATTCATAATGATATCACAAGAACATTTCTTTATTGAAATTTCATAACCGTTCATGGCCAAAAGGCCTACGGAAATTACATTCAATAAGAACGTAGGACAATAGTGACAATCACTCAAGACAACTACATGAGAACTGAAAACAAGTTTGAGATTTTCTAAAGCTAGAACTGGAACAGATCTTCCATCTCCAACATTCAGAAATCTCTCGCTGTTTTCAAATCTCTCATTGACTTGAAGTCCTTGCAACGAATTGCATATATTAAACGGACTTCCAGTATCTAATACCCAGATCGAATTATCACATATGGAGAAATTACAAGGTATTATCATATAAATACCTTGATCAGCAACTGATTGCCCTTTTCTCTTGCTTGGCCTGTTCGGGTCAAGTGAGGTAAGGTATTGAGGATAATTTCTCTTCTAATGCTCCTACTTCTTACAATAGAAGCATTCTACCAGATTGTGGTCAGCCTTCATCTTTTTGGTCTGACTTGGCTTAGCACGTTGCACCTTTTTCTTTTGATTCTTATTTTTCTTCTTTCCTTTCTTAAAGGTACCACGACCCTTGGACGAACCTTCCACTAAATTCACCGACCCTTTTGGAAGTTGGTGATCCTTCTCAAAAGTTTGTAGTAAACCCAACAATTGGTGATAATTTACTACAGTTTTGTCATACGAAAGTTGGTGAGAAATGGGCGGTACGAACCAGGAAGAGAATTCCGTATAGCATCCTTCCCCAATTGATCATGTAGGGAAAATCCGAGAGTGCCTAAGAGCTCAATTAACTCAATCATGTACAATACATGATCGGTCACCGAAGCTCCATCCTTCATACGTGCGTTGAAAATAACATAACTAGTCTTGTGCCTTTCAACATCATCAAGAATACCGAATGATTCATGCAACACTTGAATGATGTCTTCCGGCTGCGCATTCTCAAAATGCCTACTAAACTCATCATTCATTGCAGCGAGCATAATGCAACGGACAGTGATATGGTCACTGAGCCACTTCTGATAAGTGTCTCTAACCGTACCCCGTGCATTAGCAGCAGGCTACTCAGGTGCCGGATCTGTTATCATATAAAGGATCCATTCATGCTCTAGCACAATTTTTGTTGCCCAGATAGACAACCCAAGAGGGGGGGTGAATTGGGTTTTAAAATAATCTTACAATTTAAAACGATGTGGATGACTAATTAAAGCTATTGCAAGTTGTTCGATTAATTGCTATGTGCTGTGAGTGATATGAGAGTAAGAGAAAGAGAGACAATCAATCACAAACACCAAGTTTTATAGTGGTTCGGAGCTAACCCTTGCTCCTACATCCACTCCCCAAGTCTCACTTGGGAATTCACTATAACCCCTTAGATTACAGCCGGTTGTTTTCCAAGCTCACAACCAAACTTGTTGTTTTACGAGCTCACAACGAACTCGGTCGGTTTTTCCCAGGCTCACCGACTAGAACCAATCCCGATTGTTTTTCCGGGATCACAATCGAACCCTTACATGTTGGTTTTACACTCGGCTCACCAACCAACCTCTATACCCTTGATTCAATCCCCCGATTGAACCAAGCAAAGACAATGTGTAAATGAAAAGAACAAACAGAAAAATACAGCTTCTCAAAAGCAGATAAATGGCAATATGAACAATAACGAAGTTAAGAGCCCTCAAACGCTTTTAAGTTGGAGAAGAGGAAGGGCTTCTTGAACTTCGGGTCTCCTCTTGAATGTGTAGTCGACTTGAATGCAGGAGGAGGCTCTTTCAATATTGGAAAGAAGTAGGTGGATGCAGTTAATGCTGCTCTTCCCTCTTTTTCGTTGAAGAACAAGTTGCAGAGATTGAAAGCTTGATTACTTGGAGTGGAATGGTTGTTCTCTCCTTTGCTACAGTCCTCTGTGGCTATTTAAACCAACCCCCACGGAAACTAGCCGTTAGAGAGCTTTTTCTGCCCGTTCTGCACACTCTGTACACCCTGACAATGTGTCCGTTGGTGGGTTGGAGTCGACTCCGCGATCAGGAGTCGACTCGGCTGTAGCAGGAGTCGACTCATGCTTTTCTGGAGTCGACTCGGCAACTGTTTCGGATTTGAATTAAAGTAGCCTCTTAGACTGGGAGTCGACTCGTCTTGACCTGGAGTCGACTCGTCTTGACCTGGAGCTGACTTGGCTTTCTCGGAGTCGGTTCATCCCATGGAGTCCGTGGATCTATTTTTGAATTTGGTCCACTCGAGTCGACTCGACAATCCTGGGAGTCGACCCGGCGCTCAGAGCCCGAACTCCCTATCTTCTGTCTTTTGCCTCGTCCAGTCTTGGAGTCGACTCGAACTTCCCCGGAGTCGACTTGGCTCTCAGTTTCCGAAATACTGTCTTCTGTCTTTTTGATGTAGAGCTGCCTTGGAGTCGACTCTAGCTGTCTGGGAGTCGACTCGAATCTCAGAGACAGTAAATTGGTTTTCTGTCTTCTTTGTGGTCGCGGAGTCTCGGAGTCGACTCGCGTATTGCGGGAGTCGACTCGAATCTCAGAGTTCGAAAAATGTTCTCTGACTTTTTTCTTGTGTTCCTCTGAGAGTCGACTCTCACTTTCTTTGAAGTCGACTTGCCAACCATCGGAGTCGACTCGCGTTCCACTGGAGTCGACTCGAATCTCAGACCCGAAAACTGCTCTCTGACTTTTCTGCCTGTGGCTCTTTGGAGTCGACTCTTGCTACCCTGGAGTTGACTCGGTGAACATCGGAGTCGACTCGCGCACTTCAGGAGTCGACTCGCTGACAGGTTTTGAGTTGATGCTTTCTGTTCGTCTGTCTGTTCTAAATTGGAGTCGACTCGTACTTATCCGGAGTCGACTCGAGCCCGTGCCAGTGAACTTGATACGCTTGGAGTCGACTCGTGATACTCTGGAGTCGACTCGAGTCTCAGACTTTGATTCAGGCTGACTTCTTAACTTATCCAAAATATTATGAACCAAGTCTAGAGACACTTAGACAAGATTTTCACTGAGACACTTAATTGAATTCATTAGTAAACAAGAGATATACTCAAATGCTTTGAGCTCATCAAAATCAAATAGGGTTTTAATCAATCACTCCACAATCTCCCTCTTTTTGATGATGACAAAACATTGAGTATATGTAAAGTGAATTGCTCAATAAACAATGAAATAAAATCCATAATTGAATTCAAATGTCTGGTAATTCAATTTATCCAAGCTTGAAAGGAGTGAAACAATAAATTTCGGAGTTAAAGCTCCCCCTTTCATTTGGAATTATATAAGCCTTCATATTATACAATCAATTGTTTGGCTTATATATCTTTAATGATTTAGCTTGATTAATATTCAGATTCTCCCCCTCAACATATGCATTCTACTATGTTTTGATTCTCTGAATTTTCTTTTAATGCTTTGAAGTTTTTGAACTGAATTTTTTGTTTTTAGAGGGAAAATCTGTCAATTTGTTCTTGAGTAGGATTCAGCTAATCTCCGAATATCCCTTGAATAGATTCTGGAGATTACTCCATTAGGAGCCCCAAAAGAGAGATAATGAGCCTCGAGGTACCAAATCCACTTAGAACAAATTTTGTGTGTTTTAACAGTTTTTTTGATTTTCATTGATTTCTTTTACATATTTTATACATATTTCTCCCCCTTTTTGTCATCGTATCAAAAAGAAGGTAAGCACACACAATCAATGGCACAACCAATCAATCATCAAATGGCACAGAATTGAAGAAAATATGGCTACTCATTGTATTGATTTGCATGTAAATACATTTGAGAGTACAAAAAATAAGGCAAAACAATACAGTCAAAACAAAACACAAAAAGTAGCTATGGTCTCCTCGAGGATGTAGCTCCTCCTCTCGAAGATGTATCTCCTCCTCTCGAGGACGTGGCTCCTCCTCTCGAGGATGTATCTCCTCCTCTCGAGGACGTGGCTCCTCCTCTCGAGGATGTAGCTCCTCCTCTCAATCTGCTCTGCTCCATGAGGAGGGTGACTGCATCTGTAACATGCCCGAGCTGAGTGATAATGGACGAAGTGGCTCTGCTATGTGTAGTAGAGAGCTCAGTCACCGACGTCTGAAGTGCGTCCAGCTTGTCGATGAGCACATTCGACAAGCGCTCGGCCCCCTCGGTAGTGGTGTGCATGTCACGACCGATGTCCTCCCTCATCTGTCGAGTGGTGCTCGTGACCTCACTCATGCTATGAAACTGGGCCTAGAGCAAAGTCCTCATGTTGTAGATCTCTTCCCGCACATGAGCCGTCATGTCAGTCACGGCCGTCAGGGAAGGGACCAACGCTGAAGATGGAGCGGGAGAGGGAGCAGGCACCGAACCTCGGAGCTCCCGAAGCAACTCATCCCTCAGATCTCGGACTATCTCCTGCCGCAGCTCCCGGAGCTGCTCAGGAGCGATGCAGACCTCCATGGATGGTGGAGCCGAGGAGGAGGGTCCGGCGGAGGTGGTAGGAGCAGAAGTGGATGGAAAGTCTGGTAAGTCGGGAAGGTCAGAGTCTGGCTCAGGACTGGGGGAAGGTCTGGTGGTCTGTGTGGTGATGGAAGACTTCCTAACCCATGTCCCCTCTCTCTTCCGAAACCCCATCCTGTGTAGGGTCCCTGCACGCGTGCGATCAGTCCATCGCAATGCGCGAAAGGGTTCCCCCTCAGGGATAGGAATCTCGTACTCCCTAAATAACAAGGTGAAGACCATACCGTAGGGCAAAGTGAGCCTAGGTCTGTCTAGTGGCTCACACATGTATCGATATATGAGTTTGGGGAAGTTGATTGGGGTGTCATGAAGCATGTAGAACATGAGAGCTAGGTCTCTCTCAGATACAAAGTCAAATCTTCCGGTCTTAGGGAAGATGGACCTAGACAATATACTTAGGAGGATCTGCATCTCAATCGGAAGTGAGCTAGCGGATACCTCGTCTAAGGGTGACTGGGGTGGATGCCCTAGAACGGCCGTAAGGGCCTCAACCCTGTCCTCGGGATGTGTGGGAGCCACCCCTACTAGTGGAAGGTGGAGGATGTGGGCAATAAGATCCTCCGTAAGGAACAGAGGGACACCGGCTACCGTGCCCTCGATACCCCCATCTCCCCGATGGACGGTACTGTAAAACTCTCTAATTAGCCCTGGATATGTGGGGAGATCTAAGGTGAGGAAGTACTCTAAGCCCTGGGCCCTAAGTCTATCACTTATAGTGAACCCTTTCCGGGAGAGATAGTCGAAGTCGACATATCTCCCGGTGGTGACGGCCTTCCCGGCTAATGGCCTCGCGGGAACCGCCCTTGGCGGAGAACGAGCCGGAGGTTGTGGCCTCGCGGGATCGTGCCGAGCCTTGGAGCGCCTCTCGGGACCGGCCTCGGGTCGGGACCTCTTCCGGACTACGGTTTTACGCGGCATAATGACCTAGAACGGGATGAAAACCTAAAGGATGGTGAAAGGTCGACGGAGAAGGCTTGGGAACGACCGGGGACGACCTAGGAAGGGAGGAAAACCCTAAGGGACGGTGAAAAATCGACGGGAAAAGGCCTTTGGGACGACCGGGGACGACCTAGGAGTCGGCTCTAGGGCTTGTGAACAGTGGCGGCTGAGAAAGAAGTGTTTTCGAAACGACAAAGTTAGGGTTAAAAAGTCGGATCCCGACTGCGAGTCGACTCCACTGAGTCGCGAGTCGACTCGACCTCGAGTCGACTCCAGAATATGCGCGAGTCGACTCTCCTTATGCGCCTGTAGACCTCGAGTCGACTCCCGACTATATGAGAGTCGACTCCCCCTCTGCTGCCATCTTTGCGAGTCGACTCCCGCAAATGCGCGAGTCGACTCCCCCTTAGGAGCCGACTCTGAAACTTACTCGAGTCGTCTCTAACTTTGGCATGCACCTAAAAATCATGTTATGTTCGTGCCGAATGAGGGAAAATCACTAAATTATGATCTGATTTGATGATCATTGAAAAGAAACTCTATTTTAACCACAATCTAATCATCAAAATCAACGAATCTAGTGGAAACTACCACTAGGATGGATCAATCACTCCTAATCCCCTCCTAAGCACACTAAACCTCTCTTCACTTAGGGGTTTTGTAAAAATGTCTGCTAATTGATCATCAGTACAAACAAATTGTAGTGTCACATCACCATTCAGTACATGATCTCTTATGAAGTGATGTCTTATCTCAATGTGTTTAGTTCTTGAATGCTGAATTGGATTTTTAGTTAGATTAATGGCACTTGTATTATCACAGTTAATAGGTATTTTATCTTGTTTAATGCCATAATCTTCTAATTGTTGTTTGATCCACAAGATTTGAGCACAACAACTCCCGGCTGCAACATATTCAGCTTCAGCAGTAGATAATGCAACCGAGTTTTGTTTCTTGCTAAACCATGAGATTAGATTTTTTCCTAGAAATTGACAAGACCCGCTGGTACTTTTTCTATCAAGCTTACATCCAGCGAAGTCTGAATCTGTGTATCCTATTAAGTTTAGGCTAGATTCTTTAGAGTACCATAACCCTATATTCTTAGTTCCTATTAAGTATTTAAAAATTCTCTTAACTGCAACTAGATGTGATTTCTTAGGATTAGCCTGATATCTAGCACATATGCAGACACTAAACATAATATCAGGTCTACTTGCAGTAAGATACAATAAAGATCCTATCATACCTCTATACAGTTTCTGATCTACAGATTTACCTGATTCATCTTGGTCTAATTTGCATGATGAGCTCATGGAGGTGCTGATTGACTTGTTTCCCTCCATATCAAACTTCTTGAGCATCTCCTTAATATATATTTGGCTTGATTGATGAAGATGCCTCCTTCAGACTGTTTGATTTGAAGCCCGAGGAAGTAGTTCAGCTCTCCCATCATGCTCATCTCAAATTCACTCTGCATCAAATCAGCAAATTCTTCGCAGAGGCGATTGTTAGTAGCACCGAAAATGATATCATCAACATAAATCTGTACTAGTAGCATATCTTGGTTTTTCTTTTTCAGAAATAGTGTTGTATCTACATTACTCCTAGAGAACTCATGTTCTAGTAGGAATTTGCTAAGCCTCTCATACCATGCTCTAGGTGCTTGTTTTAAACCATAAAGTGCTTTGTTCAGTTTATATACATGATTAGGGTATTGATGATTTTCAAAACCAGGAGGTTGTTCTACATATACCTCCTCATTTATATACCCATTTAAAAATGCACTTTTTACATCCATTTGAAATAGTTTGAAATCCTTAGAGCATGCATATGCTAATAATAATCTAATAGCCTCAAGTCTAGCTACAGGAGCAAAGGTTTCATCAAAATCTATACCTTCTTCTTGATTATAACCCTTTGCTACTAGTCTGGCCTTATTCCTTATAACAATTCCATTTTCATCAAGTTTATTTTTATAAATCTATTTAGTACCTATAATCGGATATTCAGAAGGTCTCTCTACTAGATTCCATACCTTGTTTCTAGTAAATTGGTTTAATTCTTCTTGCATTGCATTTATCCAATTTACATCATTTTCGGCTTCTTCTATATGTTTGGGCTCAAAGTGTGAGACGAAAGCTAGATGGTTATTTAAATTCCTAAGAGATGCTCTAGTCCTAACCGGTTGAGATGGATCATCTAGAATTAGTTCCTTAGGATGCCCGTGAGCATACCTCCAAGCTTTAGTTAGCCCATGATTCACAATAGCCTCTTGGCTTGATGATGCTCCTTCAATCAATTTTTGATTATCATCTTGTAATGTCATCTCATCTATCTTTTCTTCAAGAATTTCAGCATCATCATCAAAGTTAACTTTCTTACTAGAGGAGATGTCACTAGAATCATCAAATACAACATGTATAGATTCTTCTATAACTAAGGTTCTTTTATTAAAGACTCTATAGGCTTTACTAGTTGTAGAGTAACCTAAGAATATTTCCTCATCAGATTTAGAGTCAAATTTACCTAGATTATCTTTCCCATTATTATGAACAAAACACCTACATCCAAAAACATGAAAGTAATTAACTTTTGGTTTTCTGTTTTTCCAAAGTTCATAAGGTGTTTTCTTTATGATGGGTCTCAATAGAACTCTATTTAATATATGACAAGAAGTATTAATGGCTTCTCCCCAAAAGTACTTAGGGAGGTTACTTTCACATAACATAGTTCTAGCCATTTTCTCTAGAGTTCTATTTTTCCTCTCCACAACTCCATTTTGTTGTGGTGTCCTAGGTGCAGAAAAATTATGGGTTATCCCCTTTTTACTACAAAACTCATCAAATGACTGATTTTCGAATTCGGTACCATGGTCACTTCTAATGGCTATTACTGAAGTATCTCTAGCATTGGTTACTTTCTTATGAAACTTTTTAAATACTGAAAAAGCTTGATCTTTATGTGCTAAGAATATAACCCAAGTGTATCTAGAATAGTCATCTACAATAACTAGACCATATTTATTTCCACCTAGGCTAGTGGTTCTAGTTGGTCCGAATAGGTCCATGTGTAATAATTCTAGAGGTCTAGATGTAGAGACACATTTTATGGATTTAAATGAGTTCCTAGATTGTTTGCCAAATTGACATGCTTCACATATTTTGTTCTTCTCATATTTTAATTTTGGCAAACCTATCACGGAATCTCTTTTAACTAGTTTAGTTATTGTGTCCATGCTTGCATGACCTAACTTACGGTGCCATAACCAGCTAGCATCATTATCCTTAGTTTCATTAACAACTAGACATTGGTTATGTTTGGCAAGATCTTCAAGATCTACAACATACACATTCCCACGTCTAATTTCTTTAAAAACTAAACTATTGTCATTAGGGTTTGTTATAATGCATAGTGATGGTTTAAACATAACATCATACCCTTTATCACATAATTGACTAATGCTTAATAAGTTATGCTTAAGACCATCAACATATCTAACATTATCAATAAAAGTAGAAGGGGTAATTTGAACTTTACCAATACCAATGATGTGACCTTGGTTGTTGTCTCCAAAAGTCACAGCACCTCCCTTCTTAGCTTCAAGGGTGAAAAATTGATCCTTGTCACCCGTCATGTGTCTTGAGCAGCCACTATCCAAATACCAGCAGTTTTTGTTGACCTTGGCTGCAAGACACTCCTACACAAGCAAATCATATCATCTTAGGTACCCAAGTTTTCTTGGGTCCTTCATGGTTAGTCAAGTTGGTTCCTTTTGGAACCCATACCCTTTTAATTTTTCTTTTTGTTTTACCTTTCCTAAAATTACACACATTTGCTTTATGACCTATAGTTCCACAACAAAAGCAGGTTATTTTCTTAGTTTTACTTTCCCCAGCTTTAACAAAGAAGTTACTAAGAAGTTTTTGTTTATTTCTTGGTTTATATCCTAAACCCGCTTTATTAAATACTGCCCGTTGACTATTTAGTATCATATTTAACTTTTCAGAACTATATGTAAATTTTTCAACCAAAGGTTTGTATTTGTTAAGTTCTTTAGTTAGTGTTTGATTTTCTGCTTTTAGATCATTTAGTTCTTTTGTGAGATCCTTGTTTAAGATTTGTTTATGGTTTTTAAGTTCTGAAAATTCCTTAGTTAGTTCTTCGTTATCTTTACTTAAGGTGTTAGTTTTCTTAATTAAGAGTTGGTTGCTTGTCTTAAGTTCTAGATTTTCTATGGTGATACAGTCCTTATCCTTAACTAGTTTATCGCATTTAAGTATGTATGATTGTTTAGCTATTTTTAGTTCTTTATTCTTAAGATTTATGGTCTTATATTCTATCATTAATTCATTAAATGCATCATAAAGTTCATCAAAAGAAAAATCGAGATGTGATTCAGATGTTACCTCATTTTCATTGGCCATGAAGCACAAATTGGCCTTTTCTTCTTGTTCTTCATCCGATGATGAAGATGATGCGTCGGAGTCCGATAAGGTGGTGACGAGGGCTTTCTTCTTCTTGTACTTGTTGCCCTTCTTTAGTAAGGAACACTCAGCTCTGATGTGTCCCGGTTTTTTACACTCATAGCAGCCAATCCCCTCATTTTCCCTTTCCTTACCTTTGTCCTTGCGGTAGGAATTTGAGGGGCCTCTCCTTTGATGATAGGACTTCTTGTGGTTGATGAATTTTCTGAATTTGCGCACAAGAAGAGCCTCACCATCATCTTCCTCATGTTCTTCTTCTTCACTGCTGCTACTGCAAGACAAGTCCTTGTTAGATGAAGTAGATTTAAGAGCTATTACCTTTTTCTTATGGGAGGACTCTTCCTCGTTGTGTTGCTTCATGGTTAGCTCGTGCGTCATTAGGGATCCAAGAAGCTCCTCAAGTGGAAACTTGTTCAAGTCCTTGGCTTCTTGGATTGCCGTCACTTTAGCTTCCCATGACCTTGGTAGACAACGAAGGATTTTCCTGACAAGCTCACTGTTAGTATAGTTCTTGCCAAGGCTTTTTAGGCCATTGACAATGTCAGTAAACCTAGTGAACATGCATGTGATTGTTTCATTAGAATCCATTTTAAATAGTTCATACTTATGAACCAAAATATTTATTTTGGATTCTTTGACTTGATTCGTGCCCTCATGGGTCACTTCAAGTCTGTCCCAAATCTCTTTTGCAGAATTGCAAGTTGAGACCCTATTGAATTCATTTCTATCTAAGGCACAATAAAGCACATTCATAGCTTTAGAGTTTAGTTGTGCCTTTCTCATGTCATGTTCATCCCAATCCTTTTCTAGTTTGGGTACCGTGACACCCTCTACATATATGGATGGGATGTATGGCCCATTTACTACAATGGTCCACATCTCATAGTCTTGGGCTTGGATGAATATTCTCATCCTAGCCTTCCAATATGAGTAGTCGGATCCATTAAAGAATGGGGGTCTTTGGGTGGACTGACCCTCAATGTGGGAAGATCCAAATGGGGTTGTCATTTCGATCTTTTACTCTTGGGTGGAAGAGTTTGGGCTCTGATACCACTTGTTGCCCAGATAGACAACCCAAGAGGGGGGGTGAATTGGGTTTTAAAATAATCTTACAATTTAAAACGATGTGGATGACTAATTAAAGCTATTGCAAGTTGTTCGATTAATTGCTATGTGCTGTGAGTGATATGAGAGTAAGAGAAAGAGAGACAATCAATCACAAACACCAAGTTTTATAGTGGTTCGGAGCTAACCCTTGCTCCTACGTTCACTCCCCAAGTCTCACTTAGGAATTCACTATAACCCCTTGGATTACAGCCGGTTGTTTTCCAAGCTCACAACCAAACTTGTTGTTTTACGAGCTCACAACGAACTCGGTCGGTTTTCCCAGGCTCACCGACTAGAACCAACCCCGATTGTTTTCCCGGGATCACAATCGAACCCTTACACGTTGGTTTTACACTCGGCTCACCAACCAACCTCTATACCCTTGATTCAATCCCCCGATTGAACCAAGCAAAGACAATGTGTAGATGAAAAGAACAAACAGAAAAATACAGCTTCTCAAAAGCAGATAAATGGCAATATGAACAATAACAAAGTTAAGAGCCCTCAAACGCTTTTAAGTTGGAGAAGAGGAAGGGCTTCTTGAACTTCGGGTCTCCTCTTGAATGTGTAGTCGACTTGAATGCAGAAGGAGGCTCTTTCAATGTTGGGAAGAAGTAGGTGGATGCAGTTAATGCTGCTCTTCCCTCTTTTTCGTTGAAGAACAAGTTGCAGAGATTGAAAGCTTGATTACTTGGAGTGGAATGGTTGTTCTCTCCTTTGCTACAGTCCTCTGTGGCTATTTAAACCAACCCCCATGGAAACTAGCCGTTAGAGAGCTTTTTCTGCCCGTTCTGCACACTCTGTACACCCTGACAATATGTCCGTTGGTGGGTTGGAGTCGACTCACGCGATCAGGAGTCGACTCGGCTGTAGCGGGAGTCGACTCATGCTTTTCTGGAGTCGACTCGGCAACTGTTTCGGATTTGAATTAAAGTAGCCTCTTAGACTGGGAGTCGACTCGTCTTGACCTGGAGTCGACTCGCCAACTTCTGGAGCTGACTTGGCTTTCTCGGAGTCGGCTCATCCCATGGAGTCCGTGGATCTATTTTTGAATTTGGTCTACTCGAGTCGACTTGACAATCCTGGGAGTCGACCCGGCGCTCAAAGCCCGAACTCCCTATCTTCTGTCTTTTGCCTCGTCCAGTCTTGGAGTCGACTGGAACTTCCCCGGAGTCGACTCGGCTCTCAGTTTCCGAAACACTGTCTTCTGTCTTTTTGATGTAGAGCTGCCTTGGAGTCAACTCTAGCTGTCTGGGAGTCGACTCGAATCTCAGAGACAGTAAATTGGTCTTCTGTCTTCTTTGTGGTCGCGGAGTCTCGGAGTCGACTCGCGTATTGCGGGAGTCGACTCGAATCTCAGAGTTTGAAAAACGTTCTCTGACTTTTTCCTTGTGTTCCTCTGAGAGTCGACTCTCACTTTCTTTGAAGTCGACTTGCCAACCATCGGAGTCGACTCGCGTTCCACTGGAGTCGACTCGAATCTCAGACCCGAAAACTGCTCTCTGACTTTTCTGCCTGTGGCTCCTTGGAGTCGACTCTTGCTACCCTGGAGTCGACTCGGTGAACATCGGAGTCGACTCGCGCACTTCAGGAGTCGACTCGCTGACAGGTTTTGAGTTGATGCTTTCTGTTCGTCTGTCTGTTCTAAGTCGGAGTCGGCTCGTACTTATCCGGAGTCGACTCGAGCCCGTGCCAGTGAACTTGATACGCTTGGAGTCGACTCGTGATACTCTGGAGTCGACTCGAGTCTCAGACTTTGGTTCAGGCTGACTTCTTAACTTATCCAAAATATTATGAACCAAGTCTAGAGACACTTAGACAAGATTTTCACTGAGACACTTAATTGAATTCATTAGTAAACAAGAGATATACTCAAATGCTTTGAGCTCATCAAAATCAAATAGGGTTTTAATCAATCACTCCACAATTTTCAGTTTTCTATACTAATTATTGAAGTTGGGACCAGTCAACTTGTCATTATCCAATAATGAGCGAAGTGACAAATTAGTGGTCATTTCTGTATAAAAGAAAATTTGGCTATTAGTATATGAATTGACTAAACACATTAGACTTGAACTTTAGTCTAAACGTATTCCCACTATTTTATACAAATTGGTAGCCTCTACCTCCAATTCGAAAAATTACTCTTAATTCTTTAGTGGGCACTAGAACCCAATAGATCGCATATAGGCCCGAGTGTGGCTCGGCTAACCGATATGCACCTATTGGTAGGTTCTTAACCAATTGTTTCACCAAGCAACTTCTAGTGATGATTTTGCCCTAGGTTTTTCGGCAGGCATGTGGCACCTCTACCGAATACCCTAGTCAGGTCCAACCATTAAATGATAGAATTAAGTCTAATCAACTAATAGACGACCAAGCCCGAGTGTGGCTCGGCTCACCTGACCGTCTATTGAAGATACACTCAACTCATCATATATTGAATGACAATTCCAATGCTTGATAAGTACCAGGCTTGTGGCGCCTCCAATAATTATCAAAATATTGGACCCATTATCACCCAACTTAATGGAAGGCTATGACCTAGTTATCCCCATAACCATTTCATTTTAAGGACCTAATAATTTTAGAGGATTTCATAATTGGGATAGATAAGGGGGTCCGGTTAGTCTAATTTCTTCCACTGACTTCACCAAATCAAATTAGACTCAAACCGGTTAAGGAGGCACCTAAATCAGTCAAACTGATTTTCCTTATAGGCATGGGCTAACTCAAATCATTAAATGATCCAATCAAAATGTGATTGACCATGTCAGCCAGGTAAGTGAGATCGGTGGAAGGGATATGCTATTAACTCGACAAAGACGAATCAGTGCGAGTAGCTCCCAATTAAAAACCACCGGTCAAAACTGCCAAACTTATCTTAGACACCGACTGGTTAATCAATTTTGATTTAATTACTCAAATGACTCGGGCTACACCTCTGAGCCTAAATCAAGTTCCATCTTGGTCTAATCAAAGATATGGACTTGATCCATCTACAACTATTGTAAATTGACCTAGAATTTTCTTGACATAATCTAGTTACTACTTAATTAGATTTGATCAATTAATTTTATTTGTCCATGTATGATTCTAACCTTAGGTCTAACCCAATCCTAGAAACTTGATTCAAGCTAACCCATATGCCCCAAGAATTATGCAATGTCAATTAATTGAGTTACAATTCTATTTCATAACACTTAATTCTTAATTAAGTTTAGACTTATGAAAGTTTTGATCATTACATATTTCTTTTTAATTACATATTAATTACAATCTTTCAGTTCTTAAAACATATTTTCATATCTTCGTTTTTGTAATTAATCACATGTAATCAGATTTAATTCATGTTTAAGTCATTATGTTTTATGTTCATGCATCACATATACACAACAACATGAATTAATTCAAACAACATACATTTTATGTATTTATTTTTTTTACTTTTATTTTCAGATCTGATTTGTTCATTAAAATCAGAGATCATATAAATCATAAACTTTATTTAGATCTAATTTAAATAATATTATAATTTCAGATTTATTCATATTACTAATCCTAACACAAACATGCATCATATGCATCCAAAATTTCAGATCTACTTAATCATGCATAATTAGCAATTAAATCAATCATAAAAAATACTTTAGATCTAATCTAAGCATGCTCATGATTTTAGATTTAATTGCAAAATTTAAAACATAAAAGTTTAAACATGAACCTGGCTCTGATACCACTGAAAGTGAATCCTAGGTTCTTCGGTATTAAGCATGCTGATTTTTTTTTTTTAAACCATGGCTGAACCTGATCGGGTTGCCTACGTACCCCTTCATAAGGGGGATCAAGCCATACGTAGTTCTTTTTTAAGTTTTAAAATGCAGCAGAAAAATTGAATCAAACAATTTAATTCATGCATGCGTACAAGATCAAATTTAGAAATCAGCACTTTAAGAACGCATAGGATTATGCCGAAATCGTTTAAACAATTATGCTAAAACTTTTATGTATGATTAACTATCAGATCTGAAAAGGTAAATACTCTATTCTGATTAATCTCCGAATATCCATCGAATGGATTCTGGAGATAACTCCGTGAGGAGCCCCAAAGAAGGGTAAAACCTCAGAAAATCGGACCTAGACCCTGACTCCAAAATAAAAAGATTAATATAGAATTAATACCTTTTATGATGGAAGAAACTTATGGATCGATCCTTGACTTCGCAGCTACGCACATGAATGGCCTCTATGAGAAGTACACGCGAAGCCCTAGGTAGATCGTCTTCCGCGGGAGTGCTAGCTCGCACAGGAACGTTGCAATGGCTGAAGTTGTCTCCTTCTAAATACTCAACCTTTGATTGTTCTTCAAGGATATGGAGGATAGACGTGAGGAAGAAAGAGAAGAAGGGATGGAGGCCCTCAGGAAATTTTTTTAGAATTTTTTGAAACCTCTAAATATGGTATATATTGAACCCAAGGCATGGGGGTCTTTTATAGCCAAAAGACCCCCCCACGCCTCACACCTAATTTAGCCAACTAATTTGGCTGATAAAATTTTCAAAAATTCTGGTGGTTTGGAAGCTAAGAGGAGATAAACATATCCAAATTTCGTGCATTTTGGAGTCTAAAAGATAGGAATTCATGCATCCAAAGTTCAGCCCCAGACCACCCTATTTCATGCACCATGCAATCCCTACAAATTAGGAAATTCATCTAAATATTTCTAGAAAGATTTAAGGTGCCATTTTTATAGAAAATATAGCCCCACGCCTCCTCTCTTCTCATGCCAATTTTTGGCCAAAAATAAGGAGTATAGGCATGAAGAATATTGGGGATAAATCAAGGTGTCATTCTTCTCCAAGAAGATAAGGATGGGTTCCTAAAATTTAGGGATTCTTCTCCTTATCTAATTCTGATTATTTGGACTCATAATCTCATCAAATAAGGTCTTCTAATTGATTTGGATCAAGCCCAATCCAATTGGGTCAAGTTCCATCAATTGGGTCAAGCTCAATCTACTTGGGTTGAACCCAATCCAATTAGGTCAAATCCTGATGCAGCCCAAATTGAATCATTCAATTTGGCTCAACCTAAGCCCAATTACTCAATCAAATTGAGTTCATTAGCAATCTAATTTCTAATTATTCCTCCAATAATTCAATAATTATTTTAATGCAACTTTTGTTTTGGATAATTTGTCAATCGAATTGACCAAATTACCCCTGAATGATTCTTAATCATCAATCAGCCATTTGATCAACATAGAAACTTCTATGCGTGTGACCTCATAGGTTCGAACCTAAGCCGGTAGTATGGGAACGTCTTTCTATACTAATCGATGTGACCATCTAGCAATGGTACCCGACGTCTGGATAGGCCGAATATATGCGAAGCAAATATTCTAGAACCCTGGACTATGGTTACTGTATAATTCAATCCCTTCGACTCCTAATGCCAAGATGACTTAGAGCTCACTGTCAATCCTATAATTAGTACATCCATTATGTGATTAACTTTAGATATCCCGTGACTCCTCACTGGGATTACTCTGGCCAAGGTTTTGCTAAATTAATCACAAGACATTATCTTCTGTTTCCAGGAGGGATCAATTCCATCTTGACTCATAACTGACTACGCAAGTACTTGACTGCACCCAGTGACCTTCCGTCACTGAATTAGTAATTCAGGTAGTCCGGTACCAAAGTACAGTGAGTTGCTTGCTAGTCACAGGTTGCGATCTCAGGTCAGAGGGCCAAACTTATACCCATATCCACTTGGAACATCTCTTGACAGTAGAGCATTCCGGAGTTGGTCACGTTCGGTGACATGTACTCCTACACTTCACCTGTGTGGCATACCAGTGTCTCCACACTCCTTGGTTAAGAGGACAACCAACGTATATGTCACACAACGACCTAATCTCGATAATGCTGTCGTCCCAGTAACAACATATCATTTGGTCGCGAACTAGTTTAAGGACTCAAAGATAAATCCTCCTTTATCATAACATAAGTCCTAAGGACTTCATCATATAAGAGTTCATTTGAAGATGAAATGATGAATAATGCCAAATAATACTTTATTAATTTGTCAATTCATTTACAAAATTCAATCATCAATATGCTGATGATTGACATTTAGGATACAATTCCCAACAAACCCCTCCCGGGAGAGGAAGTCAAAGTTGACTTTCCTCCTGGTAGAGACAACCCTCCCGGCGCATGGACGTGAGGGAACTAGCCTAAGCGGGGAAGGAACCGGAGGTGGTGGCCTCACGGGTTCGTTCCATGCCTTGGACCGTCGCTCGGCGCCGCTCGCGGTGAGAGGTCTCTTCCGGCTTGGGACAACGGCTTTCCTAGGCATTTTGACCTAAAAACCGAGGGAAGGACAAGAAAAATGAGAGAAAACACGAGAGAAAAGGCCAAAACTAGGTCGGGGATGAGGTAGGAGACGACTCTAGGGCTTTTGAACAGTGGCGGCTGAAAATAGAAGTGAAGAGAAAAATATTCCGCTTAGGGTTAAAAGTCGGATTTCCGACCTCGAGTCGACTCCGGTAAGTCGTGAGTCGACTCGACCTCGAGTCGACTCCTAAATATGCGCGAGTTGACTCGTCCACTAGCCGACTCTAAAATCTATTCGAGTCGACTCGAACTCTGGCACATAATTAAAAAACTCAGTTAATTCCGTGCCAAAGGAGAGAGATATAGAAATCTTTAGAACTTAAGGAATGATTTGATGACCATAGACGAGAAATCCTATATCCAATATAAGCTAATCATCAAAATCAATGAATTATAGGGAAGTATCACAAGAATGGATCAATCACTCCTAACCCTCTTCTAAGAATACAAAATCGATCTTCACTCAAGGGTTTTATGAAGATGTCAGCAAGTTGATCATCAGTGCAAACAAATTCAAGCATCACATCACCATTTAACACATGATCTCTTATGAAGTGATGTTTTATCTCAATATGTTTAGTTCTTGAGTGTTGAATTGGATTTTGAGTTAGATTTACGGCACTTGTATTATCACAATTATGGAGTGATTGATTAAAACCCCTATTTGATTTTGATGAGCTCAAAGCATTTGAGTATATCTTATGTTTACTAATGAATTCAATTAAGTGTTTCAGTGAAAATCGTGTCTAAGTGTTTCTAGACTTGGTTCAAGATATTTTGGATAAGGTATGAAGTTAGTTTGAACCAAAGTCTGAGACTCGAGTCGACTCCAGGATATTACGAGTCGACTCCAAGCGTATCAGAATCACTGGCACGGGCTCGAGTCGACTCCAGACCAGTACGAGTCGACTCCGACTGAGAACAGACAGACGAACAGAAAGCATCAACTTAAAACCTGTCAGCGAGTCGACTCCTGAAGTGCGCGAGTCGACTCCGATGCTTACCGAGTCGACTCCGGAGTAATATGAGTCGACTCCAAGAAGCTACAGACAGAAAAGTCAGAGAGCGTTATTTCGACCCTGAGATTCGAGTCGACTCCTGTGGAACGCGAGTCGACTCCAATGGTTGGCAGGTCGACTCCAAAGAAAGCGAGAGTCGACTCTCAGTGGTACACAAAGAAAAAGTCAGAGAGGAGTTTTCGGACTCTGAGATTCGAGTCGACTCCCGCAATACACGAGTCGACTCCAAGGCAGCGCTCCACCAAAAAGATAGAAGGCCAAGTTTCGGAAACTGAGAGCCGAGTCGACTCCAGAGAAGTTCGAGTCGACTCCAAGACTGGACGAGCCAAAAGACAGAAGATCGGGAGTTCGGGCTCTGAGCGCTGAGTCGACTCCCAGGATTATCGAGTCGACTCGAGTGGGCCAAGTTGAAAATTGGCTCCGTGGATTTCATGAGATGAGCCGACTCCGAAAATGCCAAGTCAGCTCCAGAAGTTGGCGAGTCGACTCCGGGTCAAGACGAGTCGACTCCCAGTCGAAGAGGCCACTTTAATTCAAATCCGGAACAGTTGCCGAGTCGACTCTAGAAAAGCATGAGTCGACTCCCGCTACAGTCGAGTCGACTCCTGATCGCGCGAGTCGACTCCGACCCCCCAACGGACATATTGTCAGGTTGTGCAGAGTGTGTAGAACGGGCAGAAAAAGGTGTCTAACGGCTAGTTTCCGTGGGGGATGGCTTAAATAGCTACAGAGGACTGTAGCAAGGTAGAGAACTACCATTCCATTCAAAGAGATCAAGCTTTCATTCTCTGCAAGTTGGTTTTCAACAAAAAGAGGGAAGAGCGGCATTAACTCCATCCAACTTCCTCTTCCCAGCATTTAAAGAAGCCTCCTCCTGCATTCAAGTCGACCAGACATTCAAGAGGAGACCCGAAGCTCAAGAAGCCCTACTCAACTCCAACTCAAACGTGTTTGAGGGCTTCTAACCTCTCTTCAGTTTATATTGTTATTTATCTGCTTTTGAGAAGCTTTGTTTTCTGTTTGTCCCTTTTATTTACATCTTGTCTTTGCTTGGTTCAATCGGGGGATTGAATCAAGGGTGTAGAGGTTGGTTGGTGAGCCGAGTGTAAAACCAACGTGTAAGGGTTCGATTGTGATCTCGGGAAAACAATCGGGGTTGGTTCTAGTCGGTGAGCCTGGGAAAACCGACCGAGTTCGTTGTGAGCTCATAAAACAACAAGTTTGGTTGTGAGCTTGGAAAACAACCGGCTGTAATCCAAGGGGTTATAGTGAATTCCCAAGTGAGGAGTGGACGTAGGAGCAAGGGTTAGCTCCGAACCACTATAAACATCGTGTTTGTGATTGCTTGTCTCTCTTTCTCTCATTCTCATTTCACTCAAAGCATATAGCAACTAATTAATCACCTTGCAAAAGTATTAATTAGTCATCTACAAAAGTTTTAATTGTAAAATTATTTTAAAACCCAATTCACCCCCCTCTTGGGTTGTCTATCTGGGCAACAAGTGGTATCAGAGCCTAAACTCTTCTACCCTAAGAGTAAAAGATCGAAATGACAACCCCATTTGGATCTTCCCACATTGAGGGTCAGTCCACCCAAAGACCCCCATTCTTTAATGGATCCAATTACTCATATTGGAAGGCTAGGATGAGAATATTCATCCAAGTCCAAGACTATGAGATGTGGACCATTGTATCAAATGGACCATACATCCCATCCATCTATGTAGAGGGGGTCACTGTACCCAAACTAGAAAAGGATTGGGATGAACATGACATGAGAAAGGCACAACTCAATTCTAAAGCAATGAATGTGCTTTACTGTGTATTAGATAGGAATGAATTCAATAGAGTCTCTACTTGCAATTCTGCAAAAGAGATTTGGGACAGACTTGAAGTGACCCATGAGGGCACGAATCAAGTCAAAGAATCCAAAATAAATATATTAGTTCATAAGTATGAACTATTTAAGATGGATTCTAATGAGACAATCACTAGCATGTTCACTAGGTTTACTGACATTGTCAATGGCCTAAAAAGCCTTGGCAAAAACTATACTAACAGTGATCTTGTCAGAAAAATTCTTCGCTGTCTACCAAGGTCATGGGAAGCCAAGGTGACGGCAATCCAAGAAGCTAAGGACTTGAACAAACTTCCACTTGAAGAGCTCCTTGGATCCCTAATGACTCACGAGCTAACAATGAAGCAGCATAGCGAAGAAGAGTCCACCCATAAGAAAAAGGTAATAGCTCTTAAATCTACATCATCTAACAAGGACTTATCTTGCAGTAGCAGCAGTGAAGAAGAGGATCATGAGGGAGATGATGATGAGGCTCTTCTTGTGCGCAAATTCAGAAAATTCATCAACCACAAGAAGTCCTATCATCAAAGGAGAGGCCCCTCAAATTCCTATCGCAAGGATAAAGGTAAGGAAAGGAAAAATGAGGGGATTGGTTGCTATGAGTGCAAAAAGCCGGGACACATCAGAGCTGAGTGTCCCTTACTAAAGAAGAGCAACAAGTACAAGAAGAAGAAAGCCCTTGTCACCACCTTATCAGACTCCGACGCATCATCGTCATCATCGGATGAAGAACAAGAAGAAAAGGCCAATTTCTGCTTCATGGCCAATGAAAATGAGGTAACATCCGAAACACATCTTGATTTTACTTTTGATGAACTGTATGATGCATTTAATGAACTAATGATTGAATATAAGGCTATAAACGTTAAGAATAAAGAGCTAAAACTAGCTAATCAATCTTACCTACATAAATGCGATAAATTAGTTAAGGATAAGGACTATATCACCAAAGAAAATCTAGAACTTAAGACAAGCAACCAACTCTTAACTCAAAAGACTAATACCTTGAGCAAAGATAATGAAAAACTAACTAAGAAAATTTCAGAACTTAAAAACAATAAACCAATCTTAAACGAGAATCTCATAAAAGACTTAAATATTCTAAAAACAGAAAAACAAACTCTAACTAAAGAACTTGAAAAATACAAACCTTTGGTTGAAAAATTTACATATAGTTCTGAAAAATTGAATATGATACTTAACAGTCAACGAGCGGTATTCAATAGAGCGGGTTTAGGGTATAAACCTAAAAATAAGCAAAAACTTCTTAGTAACTTCTTTGTTAAAGCAGGAGAAAGTAAAACTAAGAAAATAACCTATTTTTGTTGTGGAACTGTAGGACATAAAGCAAATGTGTGCAATTATAGAAAAGGAAAAATAAAAAGAAAAGTTAAAAGGGTATGGGTTCCAAAAGGAACCAACATGACTAACCATGAAGGACCCAAGAAAACTTGGGTACCTAAGATTACATGATTTGCTTGTGTAGGAGTGTCTTGCAGCCAAGGTCAACAAAAATTGCTGGTACTTGGATAGTGACTGCTCGAGACACATGACGGGTGACAAGGATCAATTCTTCACCCTTGAAGCTAAGAAGGGAGGTGCTGTGACTTTTGGAGACAACAACCAAGGTCACATCATTGGTATAGGTAAAGTACAAATTACCCCTTCTACTTTTATAGATAATGTTCGATATGTTGATGGTCTTAAGCATAATTTATTAAGCATTAGTCAATTATGTGATAGAGGCTATAATGTCATGTTTAAACCATCACTATGCATCATAACAAACCCAAATGACAATAGTTTAGTTTTTAAAGGAATAAGACGTGGAAATGTATATGTTGTAGACCTTGAGGATCTTGCCAAACACAACCCATGTTTAGTTGTTAATGAAACCAAGGATAATGATGCTAGTTGGTTATGGCATCGTAAGTTAGGTCATGCAAGCATGGACACAATATCTAAACTAGTTAAAAGAGATTCTGTGATAGGTTTGCCAAAATTAAAATTTGAAAAGAATAAAATATGTGAAGCATGTCAATTTGGCAAACAATCAAGGAACTCCTTTAAATCTATAAATTGTGTCTCTACCTCTAGACCTCTAGAACTACTACACATGGACCTCTTCGGACCAACTAGAACCACAAGTCTAGGAGGAAATAAATATGGTCTAGTTATCGTAGATGATTACTCTAGATTCACTTGGGTTATGTTCTTAGCACATAAAGATCAAGCTTTTTCAGTCTTTAAAAAGTTTCACAAGGAAGTAACAAATGCTAGAAATTCTTCAGTCATAGCCATTAGAAGTGACCATGGAACCGGATTTGAAAATCAGTTATTCGATGAGTTTTGTAGTAAAAAGGGGATAACTCATAATTTTTCTGCACCTAGGACACCACAACAAAATGGAGTTGTGGAGAGAAAAAATAGAACTCTAGAGAAAATGGCTAGAACTATGTTATGTGAAAGTAAACTCCCTAAGTACTTTTGGGGAGAAGCCATTAATACTTCTTGTCATATATTAAATAGAGTTCCATTAAGACCCATTATAAAGA
Organism: Phoenix dactylifera; assembly: GCF_009389715.1. Lineage (NCBI taxonomy): Eukaryota > Viridiplantae > Streptophyta > Magnoliopsida > Arecales > Arecaceae > Phoenix > Phoenix dactylifera. Next base: position 182,320 of record NW_024068165.1, read on the forward strand.
AAACACCTTATGAACTTTGGAAAAACAGAAAACCAAAGGTAAACTATTTTCATATCTTTGGATGTAGGTGTTTTGTTCATAATAATGGGAAAGATAATCTAGAAAAATTTGACTCTAAATCTGATGAGGGCATATTCTTAGGGTACTCTACAACTAGTAAAGCCTATAGAGTCTTTAATAAAAGAACCCTAGTCATAGAAGAATCTATACATGTTGTTTTTGATGACTCGAGTGATATCTCCTCTAGTAAGAGAGTTAATTTTGATGATGATACGGAAATTCTTGAAGAAAAGATTGATGAGATGACATTACAAGATAACAATCAAAAATTAATTGAAGATGCATCATCAAGCCAAGAGACTATAGTAGATCATGGGCTAACTAAAGCTTGGAGGTATGCTCACGGGCATCCTAAGAAATTAATTCTAGATGATCCGTCTCAACCTATTAGGACTAGAGCATCCCTTAGGAACTTAAACAATCATCTAGCTTTCGTTTCACATTTTGAGCCCAAACACATAGAAGAAGCTGAAAAAGATGTAAATTGGATAAATGCAATGCAAGAAGAATTAAACCAATTTACTAGAAACAAAGTATGGAATCTAGTTGAAAGACCTACTGAATATTCAATTATAGGTACCAAATGGATTTATAAAAATAAACTTGATGAAAATGGTATTGTAATAAGGAATAAGGCTAGACTAGTAGCAAAGGGTTATAATCAAGAAGAAGGTATAGATTTTGATGAAACCTTTGCTCCGGTAGCTAGACTTGAAGCAATTAGACTTTTATTAGCTTTTGCATGCTCTAAGGACTTTAAATTATTTCAAATGGATGTAAAAAGTGCATTTTTAAATGGGTATATTAATGAGGAGGTATATGTAGAACAACCTCCTGGTTTTGAAAATCATCAATACCCTAATCATGTTTATAAATTGAACAAAGCACTTTATGGTTTGAAACAAGCACCTAGAGCATGGTATGAGAGACTTAGCAAATTCCTATTAGAACATGAGTTCTCTAGGGGTAATGTAGATACAACACTGTTTCTGAAAAGGCAAAACAAAGATATGTTATTAGTACAGATTTATGTTGATGATATTATTTTCGGTGCTACTAACAATCGCCTCTGCGAAGAATTTGCTGATTTGATGCAGAGTGAATTTGAAATGAGCATGATGGGAGAGCTGAATTACTTCCTTGGACTTCAAATCAAACAATCTGAAGAAGGCATCTTCATCAGTCAAGCCAAATACATCAAGGAGATGCTCAAGAAGTTTGATATGGAGGGAAACAAATCAATCAGCACCCCCATGAGCTCATCATGCAAATTAGACCAAGATGAATCAGGTAAATCTGTAGATCAGAAGCTATATAGAGGTATGATAGGATCTTTGTTGTATTTAACTGCAAGTAGACCTGATATCATGTTTAGTGTTTGCATGTGTGCAAGATATCAGTCTAATCCTAAAGAATCTCATCTAATTGCAGTCAAAAGAATCTTTAAATACCTAATAGGAACCAAGAATATAGGTTTATGGTATTCTAAAGAATCTAGCCAAAAATTAATAGGATACACAGATTCAGACTTTGCTGGATGTAAACTTGATAGAAAAAGTACCAGCGGGTCTTGTCAATTTCTAGGAGAAAACCTAATCTCATGGTTTAGCAAGAAACAAAACTCGGTTGCTTTATCTACTGCTGAAGCTGAATATGTTGCAGCCGGGAGTTGTTGTGCTCAAATCTTGTGAATCAAACAACAATTAGAAGATTATGGCATTAAACAAGACAAAATTCCCATTAATTGTGATAATACAAGTGCCATTAATCTAACTAAAAATCCAATTCAGCATTCAAGAACTAAACATATTGAGATAAGACATCACTTCATAAGAGATCATGTACTGAATGGTGATGTGACACTTCAATTTGTTTGTACTGATGATCAATTAGCTGACATTTTTACAAAATCCTTAAGTGAAGAGAGATTTAGTGTACTTAGGAGGGGATTAGGAGTGATTGATCCATCCTAGTGGTAGTTTCCACTAGATTCATTGATTTTGATGATTAGATTGTGGTTAAAATAGAGTTTCTTTTCAATGATCATCAAATCAGATCATAATTTGGTGATTTTCCCTCATTCGGCACGAACATAGCATGATTTTTAGGTGCGTGCCAAAGTTCGAGACGACTCGAGTAAGTTTCAGAGTCGGCTCGTAAGGGGGAGTCGACTCGCACATTTACGGGAGTCGACTCGAGATCAATGGCCGCAGAGGGTGAGTCGACTCGCATACAGTCGGGAGTCGACTCGAGGTCAATAGGCGCATAAGAAGACTCGACTCGCGCATATTTTGGAGTCGACTCGAGGTCGAGTCGACTCGCGACTCAGTGGAGTCGACTCGCAGTCGGGATCCGACTTTTTAACCCTAACTTCATCGCTTAGAAAACATTTCTTTTCACCGCCGCCACTGTTCAAAACCCTAGAGTCGACTCGTAGATCGTCTCCGGCCGCCCCTAGGTCCTTTTCCCGTCGATTTTTCATCGCCCATTAGGTTTTCATCGCATTCTAGATCAACCATGCCTCGCAAATCCGTTGTCTCAAGCCGGAAGAGGCCCCATTCCGCGACCGGTGCCGAGCGGCGTTCCAAGGCTCGGAACGACCCCGTGAGGCCACAGCCTCCGGCTCGTTCCCCGTCGAGGGCGGTTCCCGCGAGGCCGTGCGCCGGGAAGGCGGTCTCCACCGGGAGATACGTCGATTTAGACTATCTCTCCTGGGAGGGCTTCACCATAGGTGAGAGATTGCGTGTCCAGGGCTTAGAATATTTCCTTACGTTAGATCTCCCCACATACCCTGGATTAGTTAGAGAGTTTTACGGTACCGTCCATCGGAGAGATGGGGGTATAAAAAGGGCACGGTAGCCGGTGTCCCTTTGTTCATTTCGGAGGATATCATTGCCCACATCCTCCACCTTCCACAAGTAGGGGTGGCTCCCACACATCCCGAGGATAGGACTGAGGCCCTTACGGCCATTCTAGGATACCCACCTCAGTCTCCCTTAGATGAGGTGTCCGCTAGCTCACTTCCTGTTGAGGTGCGGATCCTCCTGAGCATCTTGTCTAGGTCCATCTTTCCGAAGACTGGCCGCTTCGATTTTGTTTCTGAGAGGGACCTCGCCCTTATGTTTTATATTCTTCAGGACACCCCAATCAACTTTCCCAAACTCATTTATAGGTATCTATGTGAGCCACTAGATAGACCTAGGCTCACCCTCCCCTATGGCATGTTGTTCACCCTTATCTTTAGGGAGGCCGAGCTCCCTATTCCTGAGGGGGAACCCTCTCGCGCATTGCGATGGACAGATCGCATGCGTCCGGGGACCCTACACAGGATGGGGTTTCGGAAGGTAGAGGAGACCTGGGTTAGGAAGTCTTCCACCTCCACACATACCACCAGACATTCCCCTAGTCCTGAGCCAGACTCAGATTATCCTGACTTTCCCTCCACTTCTGCTCCTACCACCTCAGCCGGACCCTCCTCCTCAGCTCCACCACCCATGGAGGTCCAGATCGCTCCTGAGCAGCTCCTGGAGTTGCGGCAGGAGATTGTCCGAGACCTGCGAGATGATCTGCTTCGGGAGCTCCGAGGTTCAGTGCCTGCTCCCACTCCTGCACCCACATCTTCTGAGTTGGTCCCTTCCTTGACAGCCGTGACTGACATGACGGCCCATGTACGGGAAGAGATCTACAATGTCCGGAGTTTGGTCCAGGCTCAGTTCTCCAGTATGAGTGAGGTCACGGGCATCACTTGGAAGATGCACGATGACATCCGGAAGGACATGAGCACCACTACTCAGGGGGCCGAGCGCTTGTCGAATGTGCTCATCGACAAGTTGGACGCACTTCAGAAGTCGGTGACCGAGCTCGACACGATGCATAGCAGGGCCACCTCGGCCATCATCCGACAGCTAGAGCACGTCACCAATGCGGTCCAAGCACTTGCTGACCGCATGCCTCGGGGAGCCACATCCTCTTCGAGGAAGCCCTAGATATCGTTTTGTATTTTGACATGTATTGTTTTGCTTTACTTATTGTATTCTCAAATGTATTTACATACAAATCAATACAATGAGTAGACATGTTCTCTTCAATTCCTGTGCAATTTGATCTATGATTGATTGTGTGTACTGCTTACCTCCTTTTTGATACGATGACAAAAAGGGGGAGAAATACTTAAATACAAAAGGACTCAAATGAAAATTAAAGAAAATTAAAACATAATTTGTTCTTAGTGGATTTGGTACCTCGAGGCTCATTATCTCTCTGTTGGGGCTCCTAATGGAGTAATCTCCAGAATCTATTCAAGGGATATTCGGAGATTAGCTGAATTCAACTCAAGAACAAATTGACAGATTTTCCCTCTAAAAACCAAAAATTTAAAATCAAAAAATTCAATACATTAAAAGAAAATTCAGAGAATCAAATCATAAGTAGAATGCATATGTTGAGGGGGAGAATCTGAATGTTTTTAAGAAAGCTAAATCATTAAATATATATAAGCCAAACAATTGATTGCATGATATGAAGGCTTATATAATTCCAAATGAAAGGGGGAGCTTTAATTCCAAAATTTATTGCTTCACACCTTTCAAGCTTGGATATATTAAATTACCAGACATTTGAATTCATTTATGGATTTTATTTCCTTATTTATTGAGCAATTCACTTTACATATACTCAAAGTTTTGTCATCATCAAAAAGGGGAAGATTGTGGAGTGATTGATTAAAACCCCTATTTGATTTTGATGAGCTCAAAGCATTTGAGTATATCTTATGTTTACTAATGAATTCAATTAAGTGTTTCAGTGAAAATCGTGTCTAAGTGTTTCTAGACTTGGTTCAAGATATTTTGAATAAGGTATGAAGTCAGTTTGAACCAAAGTCTGAGACTCGAGTCGACTCCAGGATATTACGAGTCGACTCCAAGCGTATCAGAATCACTGGCACGGGCTCGAGTCGACTCCAGACCAGTACGAGTCGACTCCGACTGAGAACAGACAGACGAACAGAAAGCATCAACTTAAAACCTGTCAGCGAGTCGACTCCTGAAGTGCGCGAGTCGACTCCGATGCTTACCGAGTCGACTCCAGAGTAATATGAGTCGACTCCAAGAAGCTACAGACAGAAAAGTCAGAGAGCGTTATTTCGACCCTGAGATTCGAGTCGACTCCTGTGGAACGCGAGTCGACTCCGATGGTTGGCAGGTCGACTCCAAAGAAAGCGAGAGTCGACTCTCAGTGGTACACAAAGAAAAAGTCAGAGAGGAGTTTTCGGACTCTGAGATTCGAGTCGACTCCCGCAATACACGAGTCGACTCCAAGGCAGCGCTCCACCAAAAAGACAGAAGGCCAAGTTTCGAAAACTGAGAGCCGAGTCGACTCCAGAGAAGTTCGAGTCGACTCCAAGACTGGACGAGCCAAAAGACAGAAGATCGGGAGTTCGGGCTCTGAGCGCCGAGTCGACTCCCAGGATTATCGAGTCGACTCGAGTGGGCCAAGTTGAAAATTGGCTCCGTGGATTTCATGAGATGAGCTGACTCCGAAAATGCCAAGTCAGCTCTAGAAGTTGGCGAGTCGACTCCGGGTCAAGACGAGTTGACTCCCAGTCGAAGAGGCCACTTTAATTCAAATCCGGAACAGTTGCCGAGTTGACTCCAGAAAAGCATGAGTCGACTCCCGCTATAGTCGAGTCGACTCCTGATCGCGCGAGTCGACTCCGACCCCCCAACGGACATATTGTCAGGTTGTGCAGAGTGTGCAGAACGGGCAGAAAAAGGTGTCTAACGGCTAGTTTCAGTGGGGGATGGCTTAAATAGCCACAGAGGACTGTAGCAAGGTAGAGAACTACCATTCCATTCAAAGAGATCAAGCTTTCATTCTCTGCAAGTTGGTTTTCAACGAAAAGAGGGAAGAGCGGCATTAACTCCATCCAACTTCCTCTTCCCAGCATTTAAAGAAGCCTCCTCCTGCATTCAAGTCGACCAGACATTCAAGAGGAGACCCGAAGCTCAAGAAGCCCTACTCAACTCCAACTCAAACGTGTTTGAGGGCTTCTAACCTCTCTTCAGTTTATATTGTTATTTATCTGCTTTTGAGAAGCTTTGTTTTCTGTTTGTCCCTTTTATTTACATCTTGTCTTTGCTTGGTTCAATCGGAGGATTGAATCAAGGGTGTAGAGGTTGGTTGGTGAGCCGAGTGTAAAACCAACGTGTAAGGGTTCGATTGTGATCCCGGAAAAACAATCGGGGTTGGTTCTAGTTGGTGAGCCTGGGAAAACCGACCGAGTTCGTTGTGAGCTCGTAAAACAACAAGTTTGGTTGTGAGCTTGGAAAACAACCGGCTGTAATCCAAGGGGTTATAGTGAATTCCCAAGTGAGGCTTGGGAAGTGGACGTAGGAGCAAGGGTTAGCTCCGAACCACTATAAACATCGTGTTTGTGATTGCTTGTCTCTCTTTCTCTCATTCTCATTTCACTCAAAGCACATAGCAACTAATTAATCACCTTGCAAAAGTATTAATTAGTCATCTACAAAAGTTTTAATTGTAAAATTATTTTAAAACCCAATTCACCCCCCCTCTTGGGTTGTCTATCTGGGCAACAACAATTTATGAAGATCTTATTTTGTTTAATGCCATAATCTTCAAGTTGTTGCTTAATCCATAAAATTTGAGCACAACAACTTCCGGCAGCAACATATTCGGCTTCAGCCATAGATAGTGCAACCGAGTTTTGTTTCTTGCTAAACTATAAAATTAGATTTTCTCCTAAAAATTGATAAGATCCGCTGGTGCTTTTTCTATCAAGTTTACAACCAGCGAAGTCTGAATCAATATACCCCATTAAGTTTATGCTTGATTCTTTAGAGTACCAAAGACTTATGTTTTTTGTTCCTATGAGATATTTAAAAATTCTCTTAACTGCAATTAGGTGTGATTCCTTAGAATTAGATTGATATCTAGTACACATGCATACACTAAACATGATATCAGGTCTACTTGCTGCAAGATATAATAAATATCCTATCATACCTCTATACAGCTTTTGATCTACTAATTTACCTGATTCATCTTTGTCTAGTTTGCATGATGAGCTCATAGGAGTGCCAATTGACTTGTTTCCATCTATATCAAACTTCTTTAGCATTTTCTTGATGTATTTAGCTTGATTGATGAAAATTCCTTCCTTGGATTGTTTGATTTGAAGTCTGAGGAAGTAGTTCAATTCTCCCATCATGCTCATCTCAAATTCACTCTACATTAATTCAGCAAACTCTTCACAAAGACGATTGTTAGTAGCACCGAAAATAATATCATCTACATAAATCTGCACTATTAACAAATTTTTGTTTTTCTTTTTCAAAAATAGAGTTGTATCAACATTTCCTCTAGAAAATTCATGGTCTAATAGAAATTTGCTAAGTCTTTCATACCATGCTCTAGGGGCTTGTTTTAGATTATAAAGTGCTTTATTTAGTTTATAAACATGATTAGGGTATTGATGATTCTCAAAACCAGGAGGTTGTTCTACATAAACCTTCTCATTAATATACCAATTCAAGAAGGTACTTCTTACATCCATTTGGAATAATTTGAAATCTTTATTACATGCAAATGCTAGTAATAATCTAATTGCCTCAAGTCTAGCTACAGGAGCAAAAGTCTCATCAAAGTCTATACCTTCTTCTTGATTATAGCCCTTTGCTACTAGTCTAGCCTTGTTCCTAATCACAACTCCATTTTCATCAAGTTTATTTTTGTATATCCATTTAGTTCCTATTATTGAGTATTCAGTGGATCTTTCAACTAAGTTTTATACTTTATTTCTTGTAAATTGGTTAAGTTTTTCTTGCATAGCATTTATCCAATTTACATCACTTCAGCTTCTTCAAAGTTTTTAGGTTCTAAATGTGAAATAAATGCAAGATGATTATTTAAGTTTCTAAGAGAGGCTCTAGTCCTAACAGGTTAAGATGGATCATCTAAGATTAATTCTTTAGGGTGACCATGAGCATACATCCAAGCCTTTGTAAGCTCATGATCGGCAATTACATCTTGGCTTGTTGTAGTTTCTTCAACTTGCTTGGGTTCGTCCTCTTGTAGAGTCATGTGATCCATCTTTTCTTCAATTACTTCTGCATCATCATCAAATACTACTCTCTTGCTGGAGAAAGCATCATTAGACTCATCAAAAACAACATGGATGGATTCTTCAATTATAAGGGTTCTTTTGTTGAAGACTCTATATGCCTTACTTGATGTAGAATATCCCAAAAAGATACCTTCATCAGATTTGGAATCAAATTTACCTAAGTTATCTTTGTCATTATTATGAATGAAACACCTACATCCAAACACATGAAAGTAGTTTACTTTGGGCTTTCTATCTCTCCAAAGTTCGTAAGGTGTTTTTTTTATAATTGGTCTTAATAGATCTATTTAATATATAACATGATGTGTTAATGGCTTCTCCCCAAAAATACTTTGGGCGGTTACTTTCACACAACATGGTTCTACCCATTTTCTCTAGGGTTCTATTCTTTCTTTCCACAACTCCATTTTGTTGTGGTGTCCTAGGTGCAGAGAAATTATGAGTTATTTCCTTTTTACTACAGAATTCATCAAATAGATGATTTTCAAATTCCGTTCCATGATCACTCCTAATAGCTATAACTGAAGCATTTCTTGAGTTAATTACTTCCTTATGAAATTTCTTAAATACTGAAAATGCTTCATCTTTATGAGCTAAAAACATAACCCATGTGTATTTAGAAAAATTATCTACAATGACAAGGCCGTACTTGTTTTCACCAAGGCTTGTGGTTCTAATTGGTCCAAAAAGATCCATGTGAAGTAGTTCAAGGGGTCTAGTAGTAGAAACACAATTTATGGATTTAAAGAAACTTCTAGATTGTTTGCCATATTGACATGCTTCACAAATTTTATTTTTCTCAAATTTTAGCTTTGGTAAACCAATCACAGAATCTCTTTTAATTAATTTTGATATTGTATCCATACTTGCATGACCTAATTTACGGTGCCATAACCAACTTGTATCATTGACTTTAGAATCACTAGCTACTAAGCAACGGCTATTTTTGGCGAGATCTTCAAGATCTACTACATAAACATTGCCACGTCTTATTTCTTTGAATACTAAGCTATTGTCAATTGAGTTGGTTATAATGCATAAAGATGGCTTAAATAGTGTTGACCACCTAATGGATTTTGATGAATACAAAACACGAGAGTATAATTTCATTTATCTTAACAATTTAATTGAGGATTTCATGTGTTTAATTAAGAATATTGTTAAGAAATATCTAGGCAAGTTTCCATAATTTTTATGAATTTATTGAAGAATTTTTGAGTTGAAGAAAACAGATCAGGGACAGCCGAGACGTCTCCGGGTTGTCTCAGAGACGTCTCTGGCACAAACAGGAAGAACTGGCACGTCTGGAGACGTCCCCGGTACCTGCGGAGTCGTCCCCGCAAGTAAAAAGCAGACCAGCGGAGTCGTCCCCTAGATAGCGGAGACGGCTCTCTCAGGGTTTTCCAGAGAATGATTTTTTCGGAGATAAGGCAGCGGAGACGTCCCCTGAAAAAGCGGAGTCATCCCCATGCAAAAAGCGTAAACAAGCGGAGACGTCCCCGTAAAGCGCGGAGACGTCTCCAGAGCGCGGAGTCATCCCCGAAGTAGCGGAGTCATCTCCATGCAAAAAGCGCAAACAAGCGGAGACGTCCCCGTAAAGCGCGGAGACGTCTCCGGAGCGCCTGGGACGCGACTGACAACTTTTTCAGGTTTGATTTGAATTTCAAACATCTCTTTTTTGTGTCTAACGGCTATATTTGCTTTTTGGGCTATAAAAGGGACCTCTTAAGTGCTTCTCAACATCTTCTCACCAACCCAACACAAGATCATTCAAGAGAGAAGAAAGAAAAAGAGGTTCAAGGGAGTTAGTGCATTCAAGTGAAGAAATCAAGTGCCTTCAAGCTTCTCAAGTGATTTCAAGCTCAACTACTCTCTTCCCCTCGGGATACAAAGCTCACATTCAAGCCAACGCGATCCACATCGGAAGAACCATCATCTCCCATGCTTCCAACGGCTAAAAGGGCTCTTCCGGGTTCTATTTGTTTATCTTGTTATATTTGCTTGTTTAAGAAGCTTTGATTTATTTTAAACCTTTGTTTTAATATCTTGTAACTTGATTCAATCAAGGGATTGAATCAAGGGGTTAAGGTTTGTTGGTGAGCCAAAGGAAAAACCAACGGTGAGAGGTTGGTTGGTGAGCCGAGGGTAAAACCAACGTGTAAGGGTTCGATTGTGATCCCGGGAAAACAATCGGGGTGGTTCTAGTCGGTGAGCCAGGAAAAACCGACCGAGTTCGTTGTAAGCTCGTAAAACAACAAGTTGGGTTGTGAGCTTGTAAAACAACCGGCTGTAATCTGTAGGATTATAGTGAAATTCCCAAGAGGTCTTGGGGAGTGGATGTAGGTGCTGGGGTGCACCGAACCACTATATGTTTGTTGTGTTTGTGATGCTTTTTGTCATTGTCTAACTTGCTCACCTACTTACTTAGATAAATTGCTTGCTTAACTCTTATCCGTGCATCCTTTAGTTGCAAGCATATTCAATTTACGTAATCAAGTCTCATTCAATAAATCAAACTGTTGCTAAGTTTAAATTCCACTGTGCATCTATACAACTTAGCATAATTAATCAAAAAGTTTCAAAAGAAGCTTAAAAGTTTTAAAAGACCCAATTCACCCCCCTCCTCTTGGGTTGTATTTACTGGGCAACAAGTGGTATCAGAGCAGGTGCTCAAATATTATTTGTAGTCTTAACCGACTAGAGCCAAAGATCATGACAACTCAAATAGATAGTTTTCTAGGAGAAGGACAATCAATTGATACACCTCCACTGTTTAATGGTATAAACTACCCACATTGGAAAATACGCATGCGCATTTTCATTCAATCACAAAACTATTATCTATGAAAAATCATAATAAATGACCTTCACACACTCTCTCATATTAATGAGAAGGACTTAGCACAATTAAATGCTAATGCTATGAACATATTATATTGTGCTATTGAAGAAACAAAGTTTAATGAAATTTCTGCATGCTTATCTGCTAAGGAGATCTGGGATACTTTAGAAAATATTTATGATAAATCTCAGATTAGCTCTCATATGCTTCAATTATATACTAACAATGAGACTGCAGAAAAGGGTGATGAATCTCCCTCAGTCGAGTCGACTCCAAGTAGCTCAGAGTCGACTCTCAAGTTAGTCGAGTCGACTCCAATAAGGTCCGAGTCGACTCCGAGGCAAATCAGCTTCCTAAAGACAAAGAAGAAGAGGAAGCAAGAAGAAAGGAAGAAAGAGGTAAAGCGCAAGAAAGCCTTGACCAAGAGAAAGTCAGACAAGGAATTGAAAGTTAGGAGCAACAATGAACTACAAGAGGTAACTAACTTATGTCTTATGGTACAAGAAGATAAAGTAGAATCTGAATCTAAGCTTACACCAAATGACTTTCATGAAAAATATTCTTATGATGAACTTTTAAATGCTTTTCATGATTTGTATAGTGAATGTAGAAAATTAGCTAGGAAAAATAAAAATCTTAAAAAGCTAAATTTGGAAATTTCAAAAGAAAGAAATTCTATTACTGAAATACAAGACAAACTAAATTCTGAAAATAAAAGTTTAAGGTCATTTTCAGAAGAATTGATTCAGAAAAATCATAGCTTAATTAAAGAAAATCAAAACTTAAGTAAAGAAATTAATCAATTAAAATCTTTTATTAACAAATTCACCGTAAGTTCAGAACGATTAAAAATGATGTTTGAAAGCCAATATGTTGCTTGTGATAAATCAAAACTTGGCTTGATTCCTTTACTTAACAATAAATCTCTAGAGAAAAAGGTTATCAATTCATCAAGCAAACCATTAAATAAGATAAGTTATTTCAAAAATAAAAGGATGGGAATAACAACTTTACCTATCGTTCTAGTATAATTAAATCAAATGGTAGAGTTATTACTATTAAACAGATATGGGTTCCAAAAGAAACCATATGTCCTAACTCTCAAGGACTCAAGCAAGCTTGGGTACCCAAAATGAGAAAATGAGGATGTACACATAGGTGTACCAAGATACCCATGGAACAAAAGAAACTTAAAATATACTTATGAAAAGTTATTAACAAAAATCAGTAATCCTTGCATCTCATCATTATTTTTGCTTAGTATTTGATATGAATTGCTAGTAGTGATCAATTTTGTGATATAGAAAATACTTTTGGAAATATGATCAAATCACTTCATAGTATACTTTACTCACTATTGGATAAGTTGCAAAATGATTAATTTATTAAGAATAATTCTATGAATTATCTATATGCTTGATTGAGAGTTTTTATCCATGGCATTATTGTTTATTGATCATAGATATGATAATGTGTACTTGGTATGTTTTTAAATATATGCACTATGAATACCAAGATTAAAGAAACCATCTTTAGCATACAAAATCAACTCATGCTAGTATATACTTAATCTCAAAAGACCTTGCCATTGGCTTACTTAAATTATCTTCTTAAAGGTCAAAGTTTTGCTATGCATGCTAACTAAGGAAACAACCAAAAATCATTTCTAAATCTAAAGATGTTGTTTCCATCTCTAAGTTTTCAAAAGCTTACATTGGATTTGTTCTTGGAAAAATAAACTTGAAAATATTTTCTGTATTTGCTGAATCTTGTAAAAGTGTTTCAAATGATAAAGGTTTCCTAACTGTGAAGATAAAGAGTATCATGGCACAGTGTTGAAAACCAAAATCCTGATAAAGTTTATGCAGAAATTAACTATTTCAGCACCAAGGACATCTTAAGTAAAATAGGGGTAATAGAATTCTTGAAGAAATGAAAAAGACAATTGTGTATGATAGTCATCTACTTAAATGATTTTTAAAAAGCTATCATCACTGCTTGTCATACATATGATTTCTATTAGATCTATTTTTGATGAAAACTCCTTTTGATCTTCTGAAAAATGGAAAATGAACCATTGCATATCTTTCATATTTTTCAGTCGTACATGTTATGCTTGATATGTTCTTATGAAAAATAATGCCAAATCTGATAGAGATATGTCTATCCTTGGATATCATTCATCAAGCAATGCATATAGAATATTCAATGAAAAGATTTTAGTTGCAAAAATATCAAGTCGTCTTATTTTCTATGAGACTAATGATTTACTGTCAAGATACTAAGATCAAATTATATATGGTTAATCTTTTACATATAACAATCTGAAAACTTGTTAATAATTATAACAAAATTGAGTTTTTCAGAAATGCACTTAATGAAGAAAAATTGATAACTACTAAAAGACTGAATCAAGAAAAGATGAAATAGATCTTGATTCTTGCATGATTAAAAGTAAAGATCACCACTATCATTTGCTTGACTCATGAGCTTTATATTCTGTCAAATGAATGTGTAGAATTCACTCCTATGTGGTTATTTCATTAAAAAGTAGATCTATGTTAAATAACCACCATATTTAAAAATTACACATTACATATATGATAAAGTAATATGTGATTTAAAACAAGCATCAAAAGCTTGATATATAAAAGCTTAGGTAACCTTGTTGATAGAAAGTAATAGTGATAAATCTATGCATCAAAAAGAAGAATCTATGATATCTTGCTTGCTCATAGCACACATTGATGGCATCATTTTTGTTCTACCAATGAAAATTTATATGAATAGTTATATTGCAAGGTGAGTTTGAAATATAATGAATGAATTAACATCTTCTCTCAAACTCCAAATTAAGACAAACAGAAAAGGGGATCTTCATTGACCAACGTTAGTCCACAAGAAAACTCTTATAGAAGATTGGCATGAAGAAGGTATATCTATGACCCCATCTTGTAGAAATTGAAAAGGATGAGCAAAGTAGATTTATTGTTTAAAGCTGTATTGAAGCATGATAGAATAATTATTTTATCATACAGCTAGTAGACCAGATTGTATGCTCATTATGTGACCTTGTGCAAGACTTCAATCTAACGTTAATGAATCATATTTCATTGATAACAAATAAATCATAATCTAAATCTTGATAGAAACAAACGTTTAAGATAAGTTGATTAAAACTTAGCTAACATATCCTATTGATAATTATCTTAAGAAAATAGAATCTACACTAAACTGAGTTGACCTTGATAAATCTTTCTATTGCCTCACATGCTTGTCCTTGAACTATCTTGGATCTATCTCTTTAGTTCAAGTGATATGTGCTTGCTTGTATTTAGGCAATCTCTTGAGTAAAGTGACTCAACATACAACTATTGTCATATCTTATATTGAGTCATCTAATTAAAAAATATATATGTTGGATGAATGCTTTGTATCTTAACGAAACTAATGACCTTCCTTCAAGAAAGAAAAATGAGAGATTTCAACTTGAAGGATATCTTCATGTAAGATACACTAAAACATTCACATGCAAACAAGAGAGAAAACCTTCTTCAGCCAAAAGTTCACACATAAGAAATCTAGTTTGGCTTGAAGAATATATAATGAATAAGTAATTCTAGATATCTCTCTCACAAATTAGCTGAGCAAAGTCAATAACTTTAAATCTTATTATGACATGATTAAAATCATTAATTGTTAATCTTTTGATATCATGTCCATATATGTATTGATTGACTTATACTTTTAGAAATTGTTTCATGGTTTGCCCAAACTAAAATATATCTTTGCCTATGTAATAACCATGAAATACACAAGTTTATGCTTAAAATTTTGATTTAAAATAACTTGTGAGAAATTGTGAATCCTTGAGCACAATAAAAATGTTGTTTGCATGATATACATCTATATAATACATAAGATTATTTCTTTATTCCGCTCTTTCATGTAAATTACTTGAGAATAACAAAAAGAGAGAGAGATAAAGAAAAGGAAGTGGACATTATTCAAGAGGTGAAAAATCTAAGCAAGGCAAGTACTCCAATCTTAAGAAAAAAATAAAACAAGCATAATATATTCGAGACATATGGAAGGGATAAAATCCATAATTGATTACACTCAAACAGGGAGAGTTTGAAGTAAACATCTTAACCTTTCTATATTGCTCATCATAGGGATGGTGCCAATGGGGAGGCTAGTGGTAGTACCCGGCACTATTTGACCCAACTATTCGGTGTAGGGCATATTAGGGACGGCACAAGAGGGAGGCTAGTGGTAGTACCTCGTGCCCCTTCCCAACTCCACCGGATAGGGAGCAAATAGAGTATAGAGTACAAGAAAATAAAAATGAAAGACAAAGTTAATGAAAGTATATAAGAAGAATCAAGTCAAATTTTTTTTTTCACTTGAAAACATAATTTAAGGATGAAATCAATGCAAGATAATATTTAAATAGGAGGAGTTTATTTGAAAAGAATTGATTTTGATCCTTGACATGCTTGTTCTTATTATTTTAATGTATGACTTAACACTTAATATAGTGTGCATATGGTATGATGTTTTGAATTATGGGTTCTCAATATTTTGTAATGCTCCATGCTTAGATAATTTAATTGAATGTTTGAAATACTGCATAAATTTTTGGGTATTATTGAAAAGAAATTTCAGATTTGTCGTTCACAATCATCTTTAAAATCTGAAAGTTAAATAAATTTGTAAAAAGGAGAAGAGAAAGATATCTCTATTTAGGCAGAATGAATTAATCTTGATCTATCTTTCTACTTGCCTAACTTTGACACATAATATCCTAATACTTGTTAAAATATCCTCCATTTTGTATCAAAACTCAAAATTAAATACAAAGATTCTGAAAGTGCTCTAATGTTATTAAAATATGCGTTTTCAATCTTAATGATTTAAGATGAGCTATAATGTGGAAGATACATTTCTCAAATTATGATTTTGAAAGCCTCAATTGAAAATCCTATGTAATTCAGAATCTGATTTTGTATGAAAGCTTAAACTCATATGATTTCTAAATAAAATCTTAATATAAGAAAAATAGAATTAAAATTTTGATGCCTTGGTTGATTGCTCCGATATGCATCCGAAACATATCATTTCTTATCTTTAAAGTGTACTAATATTGGTCCAAATGATGTGTCTTTCGATGATCTTGATTGCAAACAAAAATTTCTAAATATATGACTTTATTTTGATATTAAAAAGATTTATTGTGCTTCATGTATACATTGCTGAAAAACTATGATTAAGAAATTGAGTTCTAAAAATATATATATTTCAATAATCATCTATATGTTTTTCTCTCCTACATTATTAAACACTTCTATCAATAGAGTGAATGATCTTAAAGCTAGAAATATTTCAGCTCACTCAAATGATTCTAAAAGAAAGAAAATGTAAATGCGGTTGAAAGAAACTAAGCTTCAAATGAATCATTTTCTGATTAATATTTCTATACATTTTCTCTAAGATTATGAGAAAGCATAACTTGTTCGTAAAGGATTAGAAAGAGTAATTACTACAAATTTTGGAATAATACTATTTTACTCTACATTCTTGATATTACAGAATTTCAGTGTTATTCACGTTTATCACTAAAATCTGAAATTCAACAATTAAAATGATTAAAGAAGAATGCATCTTTTGAGGGGGAGCTTTAGATATTCAGTATCCTATCCCAAAGACACTTTATTTTGATGCATACTTTGAATTTTATGGATTGATTTTGATGAACCTCCTTATATTGCAAGACATGCTTTAATTACCTTGAGATGAATTCTATAAAGGTTGTCTTATCTCAAACCTTGAGTCTTATGAAAATAAGCTGAAACTTATAGAAAATACATTTTTGAGATTGACAATTTTGTTGAACATTATCTTAGGATTCTAAACTCTTAAATGGAATGATCAATTGAGGGGGAGAAAGAAAATTTCAGAAGGAGAGGTCTTATTGGACTTAATTGCATAAATCTATAGCTAAAGGAGAGAGAAAGAATACTAAATGAAAAGTAATCCTAATACTCTCCAATATGTATCATCTGAAGCTTAAATCTGAAAATCTTTATGATACACCTTGAGGCGTGATATTTGGTTAGTATATCTTATGCATCACTCATGAACCAAATTACAAATCTTGAGAGCCTCTAATTTAATGAAACAGGGGGAGAACAATGTATTAAATTTTCTTGAGTATCTCTTAGAAAATCTATTTTGAACTTCACTAATGAGTCCTAATTGGCTTGCTCTTTAGAACTTCAACTTTGTGCCAATTCATTATTTTATGTATCAAATTGTGCTTATTCTCTAAAGAAATAAAAGAAAGTCTTTAAAAGAGCTCTAAGATGTATCAAAAATTGCATGAATTCATATTTTGGTATTTGTGCCCCAATGCTCTTATTATCATAAAAAGAACTTTGAAATAATGATCCAACATGATGATATGTCTTTCAAATATATAAGTTTTGATCCTTTACTCTGAAAATCAATTAAATTGCTCTCATGTTGATAAAATACTCAATAGATTGGGCAAAAGGTCTTAAATGAACAAGCTTTCATACTTATTGATGAGAGGTTAGATTTCCACTCATATTTTTTTTCCTTGAATATCATTTGTGGTACTTCTTGAATTAACCTAAGGAAGATTCCACCTACACTTGATTAGAAAACTATCTGTGTTCTGCTCTGAAATTATCTTAATTGGCTCTAATCTATGCTCATTAATCTGATTCTAATATTATTGCCTTGAGTTATATGCTTCATATCCTTGCAATAATTTGACATGCAAATCAGAGTACAATAAGAAATATTTGAGTATTCTTATCTTTGTGCTTAATGTTTCACTATCTTTTTGATGTTGTCAAAAAGGGGGAGAAATATTTAAGTATATGCTCATAATGCTTTGTGTTTTTGAATTGAATACAAATCAGCTGAAATTGAAATGTGTTAAGCTGATTAAATCTAAAGCATTATCATGAAGTATGTTTTAAATATATATGTTTTCTACTTCATGCAACTTAGCTATGCATTAGTTCTAGAACATAATATATTTTATATTGCACATACTCAAATACTGTGTATATGTTTAAATCTTAAATTTTGCATATACTCAGTGTTTTGTCATCATCAAAAAGGGGGAGATTGTTGACCACCTAATGGATTTTGATGAATACAAAACACGAGAGTATAATTTCATTTATCTTAACAATTTAATTGAGGATTTCATGTGTTTAATTAAGAATATTGTTAAGAAATGTCTAGGCAAGTTCCCATAATTTTTATGAATTTATTGAAGAATTTTTGAGTTGAAGAAAACAGATCAGGGACAGTCGAGACGTCTCCGGGTTGTCTCAGAGACGTCTCTGGCACAAACAGGAAGAACTGGCACGTCTGGAGACGTCCCCGGTACCTGCGGAGTCGTCCCCGCAAGTAAAAAGCAGACCAGCGGAGTCGTCCCCTAGATAGCGGAGACGGCTCTCTCAGGGTTTTCCAGAGAATGATTTTTTCGGAGATAAAGCAGTGGAGACGTCCCCTGAAAAAGCGGAGTCATCCCCATGCAAAAAGCGCAAACAAGCGGAGACGTCCCCGTAAAGCGCGGAGACGTCCCCAGAGCGCGGAGTCATCCCCGAAGTAGCGGAGTCATCTCCATGCAAAAAGCGCAAACAAGCGGAGACGTCCCCGTAAAGCGCGGAGACGTCCCCGGAGCGCCTGGGACGCGACTGACAACTTTTTCAGGTTTGATTTGAATTTCAAACGTCTCTTTTTGTGTCTAACGGCTATATTTGCTTTTTGGGCTATAAAAGGGACCTCTTAAGTGCTTCTCAACATCTTCTCACCAACCCAACACAAGATCATTCAAGAGAGAAGAAAGAAAAAGAGGTTCAAGGGAGTTAGTGCATTCAAGTGAAGAAATCAAGTGCCTTCAAGCTTCTCAAGTGATTTCAAGCTCAACTACTCTCTTCCCCTCGGGATACAAAGCTCACATTCAAGCCAACGCGATCCACATCGGAAGAACCATCATCTCCCACGCTTCCAACGGCTAAAAGGGCTCTTCCGGGTTCTATTTGTTTATCTTGTTATATTTGCTTGTTTAAGAAGCTTTGATTTATTTTAAACCTTTGTTTTAATATCTTGTAACTTGATTCAATCAAGGAATTGAATCAAGGGGTTAAGGTTTGTTGGTGAGCCAAAGGAAAAACCAACGGTGAGAGGTTGGTTGGTGAGCCGAGGGTAAAACCAACGTGTAAGGGTTCGATTGTGATCCCGGGAAAACAATCGGGGTGGTTCTAGTCGGTGAGCCAGGAAAAACCGACCGAGTTCGTTGTAAGCTCGTAAAACAACAAGTTGGGTTGTGAGCTTGTAAAACAACCGGCTGTAATCTGTAGGATTATAGTGAAATTCCCAAGAGGTCTTGGGGAGTGGATGTAGGTGCTGGGGTGCACCGAACCACTATATGTTTGTTGTGTTTGTGATGCTTTTTGTCATTGTCTAACTTGCTCACCTACTTACTTAGATAAATTGCTTGCTTAACTCTTATCCGTGCATCCTTTAGTTGCAAGCATATTCAATTTACGTAATCAAGTCTCATTCAATAAATCAAACTGTTGCTAAGTTTAAATTCCACTGTGCATCTATACAACTTAGCATAATTAATCAAAAAGTTTCAAAAGAAGCTTAAAAGTTTTAAAAGACCCAATTCACCCCCCCCCCCCTCTTGGGTTGTATTTACTGGGCAACAAATAGAATATCAAAACCTTTATCACATAATTAACTAACGCTAAGTAAGTTATGCTTAAGACCATCTACAAACCGTACATTATCAACGAAGGTTGAAGGAGTGATTTGTATTTTACCTATACCAATGATGTGACCTTGGTTGTTGTCTCCAAAAGTCACCGCACCTCCCTCTTTAGGCTCTAGGATGAATAATTGCTCCTTGTCACCCGTCATGTGTCTTAAGCAGCCACTATCCAAGTACCAATAGTGTTTGTTGACCTTGGCTACAAGACACTCCTACACAAGGAAATCATACAGTTTTAGGTACCCAAGTTTTCTTGGGTCCTTCAAGGCTAATAATGTTGGTTCCTTTTGGAACCCAAATTTTTTTAATCATTCTTTTAACTTCAGTTTTTTTTATAGTTACATATATTTGCTATATGTTTTACTTTACCACAGCAAAAACAAGTTACATTTTTGGTTTTACTTTTCTCGGCTTTTACAAAAAAAATTGTAAGAAATTTTTGCTTATTGTTAGGCTTATACCCTAAACCGGCTTTATTAAATACAACTCTTTGATTATTAAGAATCATTTCTAGTTTTTCAGAACTAAAGGTAAACTTCTCAACTATAGGTTTATATTTTTCAAGTTCTTTTGTTAAGTTTAGTTTTTCTGTTTTTAGTAAATTTAGATCTTTTGTAAAGTTATCTTTTAGAGTTTGGTTACTGTTTTTAATTTCTGAAACTTTCTTAGTTAGTCTTTCGTTATCTTTAATTAAAGTATTAGTTTTTTGAGTTAGCAATTGGTTGCTTGTTTTAAGTTCTAAGTTTTTTTTGATGATAGAGTCCTTGTCCTTACTTAATTTATCGTACGTATGAGTATAAGATTGATTAGTTAGTTTCAATTCTTTATTTTTAAGATTTATTGTCTTATATTCATCCATTAGTTCATTAAAAGCATCATACAATTCATCAAAGATAAAATCTAAATGTGTTTCAGATATTACCTCATTTTCGTTCGCCATAAAACAAAAAATTGCTTTTTTCTCTTGTTCCTCATCCGATGATGATGATGATTGATCGGAGTCGGTCAAAGTGGAGACAAGAACTTTCTTCTTCTTGTATTTGCTGCCCTTCTTCAGCAAGGGACAGTCGATTCTGAAATGTTCCGGCTTCTTGCATTCATAGCATCCGATTCCTTCACTTTTCCTTTTCTTACCTTTATCCTTGTTGTAGGAACCGTGAGGAACCTCTCTTCTGATGAAAGGACTTCTTCCGGTTGATGAATCTTCTGAACTTTCGCACGAGAAGAGCCTTATCTTCATCTCCCTCTGAGGATGATAGTGGTATTTTGATGATTAATACGATGATTAATAATGAGATAAAATTTGCGATAGGAAAGGGAAAGTGAATTCTAAATTCCAATTCAGCAAAGTTTCAAGTGAAATGTACTCTTAAGTGGACAATAGTAATTTTCATTGTTTAGAGTATGTAGCACCGCCATGATATATATTCAAAATTGTTTAAAGTTTATTTCATTGATTATATGGATAAATCTAACCTTAAGTTGCAGCAAAGTATGGATTGAGTCGACCCCAAGCTTGATTGAGTCGACCCCGGCACATTAAGGAAACATCTGGCACACTTCTGCAAAAATGGCACGGATGAACAGTACTTGGGTCGACCCAAGTAAAAGTTGAGTCGACCCCATCTTCAAGCTTGAAGAAAACAAGTCTTTGGAATCCCTGAGAGGGTCGACCCAAATGGAACTTGAGTCGACCCAACCTTGAGTCGACCCCAACAGAACATGAGTCGACCCAAAGGCTATGTCATTCAAAAATCAGTTCTCTGGAATCTCTGAGAGGGTCGACCCAAGTGAAATTTGAGTCGACCCAACCCAACCTTGAGTCGACCCAAAAAGTGTTGAGTCGACCCAAGTGAAGGAAGGCTGAAAACACATGGTTCTGTGGTTCCTGAGAGGGTCGACCCCAATGTTGCATGAGTCGACCCAAGTGAAAGTTGGGTCGACCCCAGTAAAAGTTGAGTCGACCCAAGCACGGGCAGAAGCATAACGGCTAGTTCTGCAGAAGTACTTTTTGACCTCTAAACAGTAAGTAACGGCTAGTTTTTAAAATCTGACCAATGAGGGATGTCCAATGGGTGAGGAAAACTATTTAAAGGGATACTATTCATCAAAAAAGTATATCCTTTTGCAAAAAGATCAAAGCTTATACAAGAAAGAACAAGTGCCCTAATCTTCTTCATCTAAGTGCTTCATTTAAGAGTTAAAAGAAAGTGGTTGAGCAGATTCCAAGAGATATCAAGAGCTCCATCCACCCTCGAAGAGTGAAGCATTCTTGACAAAGAAGAGTGAAGTCCCATCAAGCGATAACTATTCTCTAAACTCTTCTTTGTAGCTTATAATTATTATATTTGCTCATCTAGGAGCTTCAACTTTCTTCTTTCTTTTGTTAATCACCTTGTAAAGGTTTGTTGGTGAGCCCGCAAAACCAACGGTGTAGGTTTATTGGTGAACCCGTAAAACCAATTGTGAAGGTTCGTTGGTGAGCCCGTAAAACCAACAAAGGTTATTGGTGATCCCGGAAAACCAAAGTGTAAAGGTTTTTGGATTGTGAGCCCGGAAAACAATCCAACTGTAATCCGAGGGATTATAGTGAATTCCCAAGGGGTCGCTTGGGGAGTGGACGTAGGTGCTTAGGAGAGCACTGAACCACTATACTTCTTGTGTGTTTGTATTGTGCATTGTTCTAATTTCACTCACTCATCAATTAACTAAAGTAAGATAGCAAAAATTTAGAAAAACCAATTCACCCCCCACCTCTTGGCTTGTCATCTTGGGCAACAAGTGGTATCAGAGCGAGGTGCTCATATAGTATTTGTTGATCTCACAATCAAGAGACAAAGATCATGACAACCCAAATGGGATGTTCTATGAGTGAGGGGCAATCCACAAATAGACCTCGTCTATTTAATGGCACTAATTACACATACTGGAAAGCTAGGATGAGGATATTCATTCAAGCTCTAGACTATGAATTGTGGTATATTATAACTAGAGGACCTCATACACCCACAATTAGTGTAGAGGGCACTATCATACCCAAACCAGAAATGGATTGGAATGAAAGTGATAGAAGACTAGCACAACTAAATGCTAAAGCGATTAATGTACTTTACTGTTCACTAGATGTAAGTGAATTCAATAGAATATCTACATGCATCTCCGCAAAAGAAATTTGGGATAAACTTGAGGTCACACATAAAGGAACTAATCAAGTTAAGGAGTCAAAAATAAACATATTAGTTGTGAAGTGATTGATTATAACCCTATTTGATTTTGATGAGCTCAAAGCATTTGAGTATATCTTGTACTAATGAATTCAATCTAGTGTTTCAGCCAAATATTTGTGAATTTATGTTTAAGTATCTCTAGCTTTGGTTCAATACATTTTGGCTAAGTATGGAAATCAATTTGAACCAAAGTCTGAAGCTCGAGTCGACTCCGGAAGATTACGAGTCGACTCCAAGTGTATCAGAAGCACTGGCATAAGCTCGAGTTGACTCCGGCACATTACGAGTCGACTCGACTGAGAACAGACAGCAGGACAGAAAGATAAATCTCAGACCCTGTCACCGAGTCGACTCCTGAAGAATTAGAGTCGACTCCGATGCTTGCCGAGTCGACCCCCGATAGTTCCGAGTCGACTCCAAGGAGTAACAGACAGAAAGACAGAGAAGTTATTTTGGACTCTGAGAACCGAGTCGACTCCAGAAGAAGTCGAGTCGACTCCAACGGTTGGCGAGTCGACTCCTAAGGAAGCAAGAGTCGACTCTCAGAGGAATGCAAGACAAAGTCAAAGAGCCAACTTCGGTGTCTGAGAGCCGAGTCGACTCCAGCAAAGTTCGAGTCGACTCCGAGGTAGTTCACCTTCAAAACACAGAGAAACAGTTTTCGGATCCTGAGAGCCGAGCCGACTCCAAGTACTCATGAGTCGACTCCCAAGTCAGCCGAGTCGACCCCAACAAAATCCGAGTCGACTCAGAGGCAATTCAACTCCAAACATAGAGGATCAGTTTTCGGACTCTGAGAGCCGAGTCGACTTCAAAATGATCCGAGTCGACTCGAAAAAAAAATGAAGAAAAATAGATCTCTGGAACCCTGAGAACGAGTCATTTCCGGAGGGCCGAGTCATCTCCGGACATTGGCGAGTCGACTCCACGTTTGGCCGAGTCGACTCCAGTACGGGACAACACTCTATTTCAAATTTTGAACAGTGGGCGTGTCGACTCCAGTAAAGCATGAGTCGACTCCAGCAACAGCCGAGTCGACTCCAGATCGAGCGAGTCGACTCCGATCCCAACGGACACTTTGTCAGGAGTTGCAGAGTGTGCAGAACGGCCATAAATGTGTGTCTAACGGCTAGTTTTCGTTGGGGATGGCTTAAATAGCCAGAGTGAACAGTAATAGAGTAAGAAAGAGAGACTCCATTCAAAGAAAAAGGAATTTCCACCTACCAAAGCCTCTCTAGAGTAAATACAAGAGAAAGAAGGAAGAAGTGCATTGAAGTCCATCCTCCCAACGTCTTCCTCGCATTCAAGGCTCCTCATCTGGCAGCAAATCTTCTTCCCACTCACGAGGAGATTGCAGAGTTCGAGAAGCCTCTTTCCTCAAATCTAAAAATCTGTTTGAGGGCTTATGACTCTTCTTTAGTTATATTGTTTATATTTGCTTTTCAAAAAGCTATTCCTGTATTCTTTACAAACTGTTTTCTTGTTACTTGATTCAATCAGGGGATTGAATCAAGGGTGAAGAGATTGTTTGGTGAGCCGAGGGTAAAACCAACGTGTGAGGGTTCGATTGTGATCCCGGAAAAATAATCGGATGGTTCTAGTCGGTGAGCCTGTGAAAACCGATCGAGTTCGTTGTGATCTCGTAAAACAACAAGTTGGGTTGTGAACTTGTAAAACAACCGACTGTAATCCGAGGGATTATAGTGAACTCCCAAGTGAAGCTTGGGGAGTGGACGTAGGAGCAAGGGTTAGCTCCGAACCACTATAAAATTTCTTGTGTTTGTGATTGCTTAATTGTCTCTCCCATTCTCTTCATCCACTGCATATAGTAAACTAATTAATCTACTTGCAATAAGGTTTAATTAGTTACTCATTAAGTTTTAATTTGCAATTATTACTTAAAACCCAATTCACCCCCCCTCTTGGGTTGTCTTCTTGGGCAACAAGTGGTATCAGAGTAGGAACTCTTCTACCAAAAGAGTAAAAGATCAAAATGACAACCCCATTTGGATCTTCTCACATTGAGGGGCAGTCCACCCATAGACCTCCATTCTTCAATGGAACCGACTACTCCTATTGGAAGGCTAGGATGAGATATTTATCCAAGCTCAAGACTATGAGATTTGGACCACCATACTTAATGGACCATACATCCCATCAATTTTTGTAGAGGGTGTTACTATACCCAAACTTGAAAAAGATTGGGATGACAATGATATTAGGAAGGCACAACTAAATGCCAAAGCAATGAATGTGCTTTATTGTGCCTTAGACCGTAATGAATTCAATAGAGTCTCTACTTGCAATTCTGCAAAAGAGATATGGGATAGACTTGAAGTGACCCACGAGGGCATGAATCAAGTAAAAGAATCTAAAATAAACATACTAGTTCATAAATATGAACTATTTAAGATGGAATCTAATGAAACTATCACTTGCATGTTCACTAGATTTACTGATATTGTCAATGGCCTAAAAAGCCTTGGCAAAAACTATACTAACAGTGACCTTGTCAGGAAGATTCTTCGATGTTTGCCAAGGTCATGGGAGGCCAAGGTAACGGCAATCCAAGAAGTCAAAGACTTGAGCAAACTTCCGCTTGAGGAGCTTCTTGGATCCCTGATGACACATGAGCTCACAATGAAACAACACAGCGAAGAAGAATCCTCGCATAAGAAAAAGGTAATAGCCCTCAAATCTACTTTGTCTAACAAGGATTTATCTTGCAGTAGCAGCAGCGAAGAAGAAGATAATGAGGGAGATGATGATGAGGCTCTTCTCGTGCGAAAGTTCAAAAAATTCATCAACCGAAAGAAGTCCTTTCATCAGAGGAGAGGTCCCTTAAGTTCCTACAACAAGGATAAAGGTAAGGAAAGGGAAAATGAAGGAATCGGATGCTATGAATGCAAGAAGCCGGGACATTTCAGAGTTGACTGTCCCTTGCTTAAGAAGGCCAGCAAACATAAGAAAAAGAAAGTTCTCATCTCCACTTTGTCGGATTTCGATTCATCATCATCATCATCAGATGAGGAACAAGAGGAAAAGGCCAACTTCTGCTTCATGGCAAATGAAAATGAGGTAATATCTGAAACGCATTTAGATTTTACCTTGATGAATTGTATGATGCATTTAATGAATTAATGGATGAATATAAGACTATAAATCTTAAGAATAAAGAGCTAAAACTAACCAATCAATCTCACTTCCATAAATGCGATAAATTAATTAAGGATAAGGATTTTATCATTAAAGAAAATTTAGAACTTAAAACAAGCAATCAATTGTTGATTTAAAAAACTAATATCTTAATTAAGGATAATGAAAAACTGACTAAGGAAATTTCAGAACTTAAAAACGATAAACAAACAATAAGAGATAATCTCACAAAAGACTTAAACATTCTAAAAACAAAAAAACAAAAGCTAACAAAAGAACTTGAAAAATACAAACCTTTGGTTGAAAAGTTTACATATAGTTCTGAAAAATTGGAAATGATACTTAACAATCAACGAGCTGTGTTTAATAGAGCCGGTTTAGGGTATAAACCTAAGAATAAGCAAAAGCTCCTTAGTAATTTTTTTGTAAAAGCAGGAGAAAGTAAAATTAAGAATATAACCTGTTTTTGCTGTGGAAAAGTAGGACATAAAGCTAATATGTGTGACCATAGGAAAGGAAAAGCTAAAAGAAAAATTAAAAAGGTTTGGGTTCCAAAAGGAACCAACATTACTAACCATGAAGGACCCAAGAAAACTTGGGTACCTAAATTGTATGATTTCTTTGTGTAGGAGTGTCTTGCAGCCAAGGTCGACAAAAACTGTTGGTACTTGGATAGTGGCTGCTCAAGACACATGACGGGTGACAAGGACCAATTCTTCACCCTAGAGCCTAAAAAGGGAGGTGCAGTGACATTTGGAGACAATAATCAAGGTCACATCATTGGTATAGGTAAATACAAATCACCTCCTCAACCCTTGTTGATAATGTACGATTGGTAGGTGGTCTTAAACATAACTTACTTAGCATAAGTCAATTATGTGATAAGGGTTTTGATGTTCTGTTTAAACCATCCCTATGCATCATAACCAACCCAATTGACAATAGCTTAGTATTCAAAGAAATAAGACGTGGAAATGTCTATGTAGTAGATCTTGAAGATCTTGCTAAAAACAGTCCTTGCTTAGTAGCTAGTGATACTAAGGTTGATGATGCAAGCTGGTTATGGCACCGTAAATTAGGACATGCAAGTATGGATACAATATCTAAGTTAGTTAAAAGAGATTCTGTAATAGGTTTGCCAAAACTAAAATTTGAAAAAAATAAAATTTGTGAAGCATGTCAATATGGCAAACAATCGAGGAGCTCTTTTAAATCCATAAATTGTGTCTCTGCCTGTAGACCTCTTGAACTACTACACATGGATCTATTTGGACCAACTAGAACCATAAGTCTTGGTGGAAACAAATATGGTCTTGTTATTGTAGATGATTTTTTTAGATATACTTGGGTCATGTTCTTAGCTCATAAAGATGAAGCATTTTCTGTATTTAAGAAATTTCATAAGAAAGTAACTAATGCTAGAAATGCTTCAGTCATAGCTATTAGAAGTGATCATGGAACGGAATTTGAAAATCATCTATTTGATGAATTCTGTAGTAAAAAGGGGATAACTCATAATTTCTCTGCACCTAGGACACCACAATAAAATGGAGTTATAGAAAGAAAGAATAGAACCCTAGAGAAAATGGCTAGAACCATGTTGTGTGAAAGTAACCTCCCTAAGTACTTTTGGGGAGAAGCCATTAATACATCATGTCATATATTAAATAGAGTTTTATTGAGACCCATTATAAAGAAAACACCTTATGAACTTTGGAAAAGTAGAAAGCCTAAAGTAAACTATTTTCATGTTTTTGGATGTAGGTGTTTCATTCATAATAATGGCAAAGATAACATAGGTAAATTTGATTCTAAATCTGATGAAGGTATCTTTTTGGGATATTCTACATCAAGTAAAGCGTATAGAGTCTTTAACAAAAGAACCCTTGTTATTGAAGAGTCTATACATGTTATTTTTGATGATACTAATGACATCTCTTCTAGCAAGAAAGTAGCTCTTGATGATGATGCAGAAATTCTTGAAGAAAAATTGATGAGATGACATTACAAGAAGATGAACCAAAGCAAATTGGAGAAGCATCAACAAGCCAAGAGGTAATTGTGGATCATGGGCTGACTAAGGCTTGGAGGTATGCTCATGGGCATCCTAAGGAATTAATCTTAGATGATCCATCTCAACCTGTTAGAACTAGAGCATCTCTTAGGAACTTAAATAATCATCTAGCATTTGTCTCACACCTTGAACCTAAAAACATAGAAGAAGCTGAAAATGATGTAAATTGGATAAATGCAATGCAAGAAGAGCTAAACCAATTCACTAGAAATAAGGTATGGAACCTAGTTGAACGACCATCTGAATACTCAATAATAGGAACCAAATGGATATATAAAAATAAACTTGATGAAAATGGAATCGTGATTAGGAATAAGGCTAGACTAGTAGCAAAAGGCTATAATCAAGAAGAAGGTATAGACTTTGATGAAACTTTTGCTCCTGTAGCTAGACTTGAAGCAATTAGATTGTTACTAGCATTTGCATGCTCTAAAGATTTCAAATTATTTCAAATGGATGTAAAAAGTGCCTTTTTGAATGGGTATATTAATGAGGAGGTGTATGTAGAACAACCTCCTGGTTTTGAAAATCATCAATACCCCAATCATGTTTATAAACTAAACAAAGCACTTTATGGTTTGAAACAAGCTCCTAGAGCATGGTATGAAAGACTTAGCAAATTTCTATTAGACCATGAATTCTCTAGAGGAAATGTTGATACAACACTGTTTTTAAAGAAGAAAAACAAAGAAATGTTAGTAGTGCAGATTTATGTAGATGATATTATTTTCGGTGCTACTAACAATCACCTCTGCGAAGAATTTGCTGACTTAATGCAGAGTGAATTTGAAATGAGCATGATGGGAGAGCTGAACTATTTTCTCTGGCTCCAAATCAACAATCTAAAGAGGGGATCTTTATCAATCAAGCTAAATACATCAAGGAGATGCTTAAGAAGTTTGATATGGAGGGAAACAAGTCAATCAGCACACCCATGAGTTCATCATGCAAACTGGACAAAGATGAATCAGGTAAATCAATAGATCAAAAGATATATAGAGGTATGATAGGATCCTTATTAATATCTTACTGCAAGTAGACCTGATATCATGTTTAGTGTGTGCATGTGTGCTAGATATCAATCTAATCCCAAGGAATCACACTTAATTGCTGTTAAGAGAATCTTTAAATACCTAATAGGAACAAAAAACCATAGGTTTATGGTACTCTAAAGATTCAAGCATAAACTTAATAGGGTACACAGATTCAGACTTTGCTGGTTGTAAACTTGATTAAAAAAGCACCAGCGGGTCATGTCAATTCTTAGGAGAAAATTTAATCTCTTGGTTTAGCAAGAAATAAAACTCGGTTGCACTATCTACGGCGGAAGCCGAATATGTTGCTGCCGGGAGCTGTTGTGCTCAAATCTTGTGGATTAAACAACAACTTGAAGATTATGGCATTAAACAAGATAAAATTCCCATTAAATTGTGATAATACAAGTGCCATTAATCTAACTAAAAATCCAATTCAGCACTCAAGAACTAAAACACATTGAGATAAGACATCACTTCATAAGAGATCATGTACTGAATGGTGATGTGACACTTCAATTTGTGTGTACTGATGATCAACTTGCTGATATCTTCACAAAATCTCTGAGTGAAGATCGATTTTGCATACTTAGAAGAGGGTTAGGAGTGATTGATCCATTCTAGTGATACTCTCCTCTAGGTCATAGATTTTGAGGATTAGTCTATGGTGGACATAGAACTTGTTATCTATGATCATCAAATCAGTTCCTAAATCATGGATAAGTCCATAACTCTCTCTTGTGGCACGAAAATAACATGATTTTTGGGTGGCGTGCCAGAGTTCGAGTCGACTCAGATAATTTTAGAGTCGGCTTCATGGGAGAGTCGACTCGCGCATATCTTGGAGTCGACTCGCAGTCGAGTCGACTCGCGAACTTACTGGAGTCGACTCGAGGTCGGAAATCCGATGTTTTTAATCCTAATCGAAACGTTCAATCCCCACTTCTATTCACAGCGACCACTGTTCCAAAATCCTTGAGCCGACTCCCGACCTCGTCTCCGACCCATTCTAGGGTCTTCTCCATCGAGTTTTCCTCCATTTTTCCTAGTTCCTCTCCCGTTGTCTAGGTCAAAAATGCCTAGAAAAGCAGTTGTCCCAAGCTGAAAGAGACCCATCTCCCGCGAGCGGGGCCGAGCGACGGTCCAGGCTCGGAACGAACCGGCGAGGCCACCACCTCTGGTTCCTTCCCCGCCTAGGCTGGTTCCCTCGCGCTCATGCGCCAGGAAGGTTATCTCTACCGGGAGGCATGTCAACTTTGACTTCCTCTCCGAGAAGGGTTCAACCTAGGGCATCACCTTAGAGCCCAAGGTTTAGAGTTTTTCTGCACTCTTGACCCTCCCTACCTATCAGGGCTTATTAGGGAGTTTTATGGTTCAGTGGCACGGGTAGGCGGGGTATCTAGGGAACTGTTATGGGTGTCCCTGTATTTACTCGGAGGACTTTATTGCACGAGTCCCTCCATCTCTCGAGTGAGGGGATTGTTCCCACACACCCCTCTGACTGGACAGGAGGCCCTTACGGCCATTCTAGGAGTCCACCAGGTCCCCCATAGTGGAAGTGTTCGCAAATCAGCTTTCGGCTGAAATGCTACTTCTCCTTAGTGTTATCTCTAGGACTCTCTTCCCGAAGACAGGTAGGTTTGACTTCATTTTGAGAGAGACCTAGCCTTTGATGTTCTACCTCTCCAAGACACACCCATCACTTTCCAAAACTTATATACATGTACGTTTGTGAACCCCTAGATAAAACCTAGGCTCAGTCTCCCTTGATGGCATGTTGTTCACCCTGATATTTAGGGAGTTAGAGGTCCCCATTCCTGAGGGGGAACCCTCTCGCTCACTGCGATTTACAGATCGCATGGGTCGAGGGAACCCTTCATCGGATGGGATTCCATAGAGTAGAGGGGAGTCTGGGTACGGAGACATCCACTTCATCTGACCCAACCACTCATCACTCTCCTACCTCTAACCATGACCAGGACCACATACAGATCTACCCACCCATCCTTCTACCTCTGGTCCTGGCACATACAGAGCCCTCCACCTCCACTGCCCCATCTACTCAGCAGCAGCCACTGGAGGTCCGCATATCTTCTGAGCAGCTCCAAGAGTTGCGGCAGGAGATAGTGAGGATCTGAGAGATGACTTGCTGAGGGGAGCTCCGAGGTCCTCAGAGTGCTCCCTCCCCGAGCTAGTTCCCTCCTTAGCAGCCGTGATAGAGATGGTTGCAAATCTGAAGGAGGAGATATTCAACATTCGAATCCTAGTTTAAGGTCAATACTGGAACATAAGTGACGTCAAGGACGACACAAGGGAGATGTGAGATAGCATCAAACATGAGCTAGGCAAACCAGAGTCAGGGTGCAGAGAGACTAGCCAATGTACTGATCTTCAAACTTGACACCCTCCAGGAGAGTGTGAACAACATTTCTTCGACTCAGTCTAGAACCACCTCGGAGATTCTTGAACAACTGGGGAACATCAATGAGGGGTTAAGCATGGTCATCAAACACACTAGACTGAGCAAGGAGCCACATCCTCCACCACAAAGAAACCCTAGTGTTTTTGTTCTTTTTTACTTTATGATGTACAGTCCCTTGAGGACTTCGTTTGATATGTAATCACACTTGTACTCAAATTTGAATTTAATACAATGAGTAGAAATTTCCTTTCAAAATTGTGCATTCTTGAGTTCTTGTACTTTTCTGTGTTTTCTGCCTTTTTGCTATGATGACAAAAAGGGGGAGAGAATATATTGAATGAAATTAAAGGGAATCAATAAAAAGAAAATTCTTAAAGCACAAAGTAATTTGTTCTAAGTGGATTCGATACCTCGAGGCTCATTATCTCTCTGTTGGGGCTCCTAAAGGAGTAATCTCCAGAATCCATTCAAGGGATATTCGGAGATTAGTTGAATCATACTCAAGAACAAATTGGCAGATTTTCCTCTAAAACCAAAAATTTAAGCTCAAAAGCTTCAAGACATTAAAAGAAAATTCAGAGAATCTAAACAAAATTGAATGCATATGTTGAGGGGGAGAATCTGAAATCTTAAGAAAGCAAATTCATTAAACACATATAAGCCAAACAATTGATTGCATGACATGAAGGCTTATATAATTCCAAATGAAAGGGGGAGCTTTAACTTCAGGATTTACTGTTTCACACCTTTCAATTTTGGATAAATTAAATGACTAGACACTTGAATTCATTTCAAAACTTTATTATAAATCTCCTTTTGGTTGAGCAATTCACTTTACAAATACTCAATGTTTTGTCATCATCAAAAAGGGGGAGATTGTGGAGTGATTGATTATAACCCTATTTGATTTTGATGAGCTCAAAGCATTTGAGTATATCTTATGTTACTAATGAATTCAATCTAGTGTTTCAGCCAAATATTTGTGAATTTATGTTTAAGTGTCTCTAGCTTTGGTTCAATACATTTTGGCTAAGTATGGAAATCAATTTGAACCAAAGTCTGAAGCTCGAGTCGACTCCGGAAGATTACGAGTCGACTCCAAGTGTTCAGAAGCACTGGCACAAGCTCGAGTCGACTCCGGCACATTACGAGTCGACTCCGACTGAGAACAGACAGCAGGACAGAAAGATAATCTCAGACCCTGTCACCGAGTCGACTCCTGAAGAATTAGAGTCGACTCCGATGCTTGCCGAGTCGACTCCCGATAGTTCCGAGTCGACTCCAAGGTAACAGACAGAAAGACAGAGAAGTTGTTTTGGACTCTGAAGCCGAGTCGACTCCAGAAGAACTCGAGTCGACTCCAACGGTTGGCGAGTCGACTCCTAAGGAAGCAAGAGTCGACTCTCAGAGGAATGCAAGACAAAGTCAGAGAGCCAACTTCGGTGTCTGAGAGCCGAGTCGACTCCAGCAAAGTCCGAGTCGACTCCGAGGCAGTTCAACTCAAAACAAGAGAAACAGTTTTCGGATCCTGAGAGCCGAGCCGACTCCAAGTACTCACGAGTCGACTCCCAAGTCAGCCGAGTCGACCCCAACAAAATCCGAGTCGACTCAGAGGCAGTTCAACTCCAAACACAGAGGATCAGTTTTCGGACTCTGAGAGCCGAGTCGACTCCAAAATGATCCGAGTCGACTCGAGAAAGAAATGAAGAAAAAGATCTCTGGAACCCTGAGAACGAGTCGTCTCTGGAGGGCCGAGTCATCTCCGGACATTGGCGAGTCGACTCCAGTTTGGCCGAGTCGACTCCAGAACGGGACAGCACTTTTTCAAATTTTGAACAGTGGGCGAGTCGACTCCAGTAAAGCATGAGTCGACTCCAGCAACAGCCGAGTCGACTCCAGATCGAGCGAGTCGACTCCGATCCCAACACTTTGTCAGGAGTTGCAGAGATG